>NW_013679770.1:6872-8342 GCF_000517525.1 Limulus polyphemus
CTTTGTTTTTTCTTTTCCCGAATGACTGTGTATTTCCTTTACTGCCAAATAGTCTGTTCCAGAGCACTTGTTTCATCAAATATTATACTATTGTTTAGGTAAATTAATATGTAGAATTATATAAGACTTTTCTCTGTGTTAAAATACTTTTACTTGCGAGTTTTCAGCCCTTTTACAGGAACCTTCACTGGGTAACAGTGTACTGAGCATTGAAAATTTGTTTAACTGTGGAACACTACTTTAAAGTAGGTATCTGGGCAACAATTGTAACAATAACTGATATCTGGTATTACAATCATTAAACGAAAATTCACAAATAAAAGTATTTTAATGCAGCAAAAAAGTTTGTGTTTAAATCTACATAAAGATACTAAACTATTAATCTCAATACCTAACACCTCAGTAAAAATCATTCAGTTGGTATAGCACTCTGAGTATTATTTGAAATATAGTAATGGTAGTGTTTTTTAGCATAAGATACCATCTTGATTATCATTGACAAGAACTGCACTTATGGTTTGCTGTTGTTCTAGAAATCTTTCATCAACCACTAAGTAGTTAGTTCCAACTTGTAGGCTCATGATGTATGATTTAATGATCAGAGAGATTTGAATCAACATGTTTTTCTGCAATGTTCATTTTACATTTATTGTTAGCAGCAATTTATGAAATGCAAACCCTTTGTTGATTGGCAAGTCTAAATTATGACCAAAGCAAGGAATACAAGTATATTACATAAATGCTCTTTTATTATTTAAAGAATTGTATTCTGTAACAGCTGTCATGAACTTGCAGCTCAAATTCCAGTGTTCCAACATATCCACAAATCCCTCCTTAATGCCATCAGCTGTCTAACCTCAATATCTCTTGTTGTTCCTTTGATATCAGTAAACAAGTCCATATGACAACTCTACAGATGTTTTAATATTGTTGCTTGTGTTTTTTTATTTGTATTTCAACTGGTTTTATGTCAAGTTGGTTCCATATTACCAGCAAGATTTCCATGCACATCAAATTGAAAACCAAAGTAGTACAGTAATGTACAGGAAATTTTTTTTTTAAATTTTCATATGTGAGTGGGCATTTTCTTGTGCATCAGCCATAGCTGTTAGCCAGAACTAAATATTATGATTTCCAGTGGTGTTATTTTTACAAGTATACTTGACATTATCTTCACTGATCTTGTATTTCAAGATTATGATTTGATATTGCTGCAAAACTATATATATATGGCATTCACCATATGAACATATTAAAGAGCGTGAGAAAGTATAATCTATTTAGCAACAATATCACATTGAAAATATTTTGTTCTAAAAATCTGATATTGGTGAATGTGAAATTCATTTATAAACCATGCAACATGTTAGTGTTATGTAACTGAACAGTTACAGCTTTGTCCTAGTAAAAATAACTTTATTTGTTATCAATGATTTGTCTGTATAGTTTAAAACCTGATGTTGATGAGAA
>NW_013679771.1:0-6485 GCF_000517525.1 Limulus polyphemus
TTCTATAACCATTACTACATCCTAACACACGTATGTTCTATAACCATTACTACATCCTAACACACGTATGTTCTATAACCATTACTACATCCTAACACACGTATGTTCTATAACCATTACTACATCCTAACACACGTATGTTCTATAACCATTACTACATCCTAACACACGTATGTTCTATAACCATTACTACATCCTAACACACGTTTGTTCCATATATATTACAAGGCAAGAAATTAATTACAAAATAATCGTTTCAAACCAAATATTTGTAGAATATTAAAACGAAACTCACGACAAATGTAATTTATCATCAGAATGATTTGTTTCATGAATAACCGGAAAACAAACAAACCTGATAGCGTTAAGAAAATGAAACAAAAATTATAAAATGTGTAAAAAGAAAAAAAGTTATGTTGAAGTATAGGTGGCGTGGGCAGTGGTGTAAGGCAAAATAAAGAACTTCCAAACAGTGGCAGTAGGGCTAAAAAACAAAGGTAAGGTACGTCGTGCTCACGTGTTCCCACCACACTACACCTGTGGACGGAGCAAAAATCTTTAAACTCGTTTTCAGTTTCTATCACGGGAAATGAAATAATGTTACTTACACGTACTGGGAGAGGCTCGTCAGTGGGGGTAAATTTATTAATTAATAAATACTACAACAAAGGAAGGGTTGAGCATCAGGGGAGGCAAGAAAGTTAAGTCAATTTAACATAGTTGTCAGTAATGGTGTATTTACACTAACGAGAAAATGTGGAGGGGGGGCAGATTCCCCTTCTACCTTATGTGCTAGATGCATATGAAGAACAGTTTTACCAGGTCATGGTTTTGATCTCTGCACTAAAACTGTGATAACGAAATATTTTCAAAACTAGAGATCTCGAAAAAATAAATCTAAGTCGTAATGATATACATTAAGCCTAGTTTTCATTTTCCTTTCAACAAGGTCCTGTGACTTGTAAACAACGCTTTCGTTGGAAGAAGTATTCATTAACTCCTGTGACTTGTAAACAACGCTTACATTGGATCAAGTAATCATTAACTCCCGTGATCTGTAAACAACGCTTACATTGGATCAAGTATTAATTAACTCCCGTAACTTCTAAACAACGCTTACATTGGATCAAGTAATCATTAACTCCCGTGACTTGTAAACAACGCTTACATTGGATCAAGTATTCATTAACTCCCGTAACTTCAAAACAACGCTTACATTGGATCCAGTAATCATTAACTCCCGTGACTTGTAAACAACGCTTACATTGGATCAAGTATTCATTAACTCCCGTGACATGTAAACAACGCTTACATTAGATTCAACTTCACAGCCATTTCCATTTATTTCAAACTAGTAAAATACTCAAATTTATTTAAAATGTGCTGCCACCTAGTGAGAATAGTTTACTTTCAAATGTTATCGCGCGAGAAAGTGAGGAATAAATATAAATGAAATTGTATAAATTTTTAATCTTAAAGAAGCTCTCAATATTTCCATTTAAGCTAGAAGAGTAAAAGCTTAATCAACAGTTGAAGCTTCATTAGAAAGAAATATTCTAGTTTTGTTAACTATCGACAGGTGTCACTACATATTAATTTTAGGATTGACATTATGATTTCGGGTTTCGGTTGCAAAAAAAACAACAAAAAACACGTATTAATAAGTCAGCCAGCGGAGGAAGGATCCACTAGGAAGGGTGATTATTTTTCAATCTCAAAAAAGGAGCCATGTAGAAAATCCTGATCAATTACCAACATTTCCTTAACAGTATGTTAACTTATAACGCTATAAATCATATTTAGATACCCCTAGTGGGCATAGCATATATAGCCCATTGTGCAGCTTTGTGTTTAAAAACAAACAAACATAATAAACCTTTCTGCAATCATTAAAGAAGTAAAATAAAAGTTTGTTTTTTAGCTGTTTTATATATCTAAAACGAAATTAAAGAATTTCTTATTTTTAGAAATGTTACTTCCATTTTTTCTTAGTTTATTCTGAACATAATGAAAAGTAAGTAATGACAATACCGGTAGATGGCGCTGTTAATATAACGTCGTATGACATTTATTAACATCAGTATGTCCCTCGGTGGGATAGCGGTAAGTTAACGGACTTACAACGCTAAAATTCGAGCATCGATTCCCTGCAGTGGACACAGCAGATAGCCAGAAGTAGCTTTGTTTTAAAACAAACAGCACTGTGTGACCTAATATTTTTTTATTGAGTTTTTTGTTCTGAAGTCGTTAAAATTTATGGATCATTCTAATAAATGAACTAAGGTGTTGTTTGAATATTCTTATTTAAATGTAATAACAAGAAGCATAAAAAAAGCTTATATAATGTTCAATGACAGCTCCGGCGACGTAGGTGGCACTTCTAGTGCGTAAATCATGATGTATTTCTCCACGGAATTACTTAGTTTCTAAACTGGCAGAATACTCGAAGGACCATAAGACGGCCCCCCTTACAGCTATGATAATCCGGAAACAATACAAAGTTCTGGTTACAGCTAACGTCCAAATTCAGATAAAATCACCAATTTTACTCATTGTTAGTCCTAACGGTAACTTGTTAACAAATAAGTTTTTATACATCGTTATTCTAAAAGTTACATAACAATCATATACAGTTACGGTTACCATGTTACCTTTAACATGACCCTCAACAATCATATCCAACACAGTTACCGTGTCCACCAATGTACGTAGATTACCATCATATGTTTGCTTTGTATGAACCAGAAAACAGAATCACGAGTGAAGGGACTACGTCTCGGTGCTTGAACTACAGATATTTGTCGGTAGGGCGAAATGTAGTGTTTTCTCACAACACAGAAAAAGTTTCCGAGTTGCATTATTTACGAGTCGTTTGTCAGAAATTGTTAGCGTGTTTGTTAGTGTAGCGTAACAGTTGTATTACAAGATTCTCTTAAAATACCCAAACTTGTTTTTATATCATATGTACGATAGAAAAGTTATTTGGTACATTTATATAGGTCACTATTCTAATGGACAAAGTATTTCCGTCTAAGAATGTAAGCACAGTTTGAAAGAGTTTGTTACTAGCTTACAAAATATTCGTTGAACAAGTATTTTCTACTAATGGTCATGCGTGGATTATTGGCTAGCGTGGTCAGACTATGAATCTGCAAGTTCGTGGCTAGCGTCCAGTTGTCCCACTTTGGGACAGTATAATAGTGATGACCAATAGATGGCGGTGGTTGCTGTTGACTTTCTTCCTTCCTACAACTATATTAGTTTAAACATTTGGAATGATCAGCGAAGATAATGTTTTCAGTAGGTTTGCACAAAAATGTTTGACCAAAACAAATTTAATCAAATGTTATATGCGGATAACCACTACATAAGACACGTTAACGTTATTTGTAGTCTACAATAGGATAATATAAGTTAACGTTATTTGTAGTCTACAATAGTATAAGACAAGTTAACGTTATTTGTAGTATACTATACCATAAGCCAAGTTAACGTTATTTGTAGTCTACTATAGCATAAGCCAAGTTAATGTTATTTGTAGTATACTATAGCATAAGCCAAGTTAACGTTATTTGTAGTATACTATAGCATAAGACAAGTTAACGTTATTTGTAGTCTACTATAGCATAAGCCAAGTTAACGTTATTTGTAGTCTACTATACCATAAGCCAAGTTAATGTTATTTGTAGTCTACTATACCATAAGCCAAGTTAATGTTATTTGTAGTATACTATAGCATAAGCCAAGTTAACGTTATTTGTAGTCTACAATAGCATAAGACAAGTTAACGTTATTTGTAGTATACTATACCATAAGCCAAGTTAATGTTATTTGTAGTATACTATAGCATAAGCCAAGTTAACGTTATTTGTAGTATACTAAAGCATAAGCCAAGTTAACGTTATTTGTAGTATACTAAACCATAAGCCAAGTTAACGTTATTTGTAGTCTACTACAGCATAAGACGAGTTAACGTTATTTGTAGTAAGGTTACATGTAGTTCACTACAGAGTCAGACGAGTTAATGTGTTTTGTAAGTAACAGTTTCTGTCAGTGGTAGCTACTTCTTGTAGCTTCTGCTACCACGTCTTTGTAATATAAAGATTCAGATACTGACAGTGGTAGCTACTTCTTGTATCTTCTAAGACGTGGTAACAGAAGCTACAAGAAGTAGCTACCACTGTCAGTATCTGAATCTTTATATTACAAAGACGTGGTAACTGTAATATACAGATTCAGATACTGACAGTGGTAGCTACTTCTTGTAGCTTCTGTTACCACGTTTCTGTAATATAAGGATGATTAATTGAGCTTCGTGAAAACAATTTGTTTACAATAAAGCTGTGGCGTGTCGATATAGAACAATCTGGATACGCTAATAATTATCGGACTTGTTCACCACCCAAAAGATGTCACCTCAGTGGAGGGTGGTCAGGTGAGTGGAAATCAAAGTATTAAGTAATATGCCGACACCTGAGAGTTATGTAACAGTTATGTAATATGCAAAATACTTGTAGCTTGAATGCTAATCACCAGAGTACGCGTTACTAGGAACACGTTGTTAGGACGCAATGACACAACGGAAGTTGTCCAGAGAGCGCGTTGCTAAGGCCTTGTTGCTAAACCGCCTTGACAACGAAAGTTATCTGCTGTCAGAGAGAGCGTTATTAGACATGAAATCATAGTTCGAGTGTTACACAACAGAGAGCGAGTTGCTATGGGCACAGAGTGGCACCAGAGGGCATGTTGGTATAATGAGTGTGCAGGTAGATCAACATGACATTAACATTACAGTAGCATTGAAATTCTTGAAATTAACAATTTAATCTATTTTGCCTAACGTTGGCTTTGCAGTTTCCTTTTACATGTAAAACTTTGAAAACGTTTTACAAAGGCGGGCTGTGTTTCTATAGGTGGATTGTGTTACTAAATATATAAGCGGATTGTGTTTCTAAGGTCCTACAGGCGGATGGTCGTACTAGGCGTATTGTGTGTGTTTTACAAAAGCGAACGATGTTTCTATAATGGACAGTGTTACTACATTTCTGTAGGACTGTATACAGATTTCAACCTATTTCAGTTTATGTTTATATTTTTCATTAATTATAGTTAACTGTATTACATGTGTTTCTATAGACGGATAGTGTTACTAAGGTTCTATAGGTGGATTATATATATTAAGTTAACGTAATTCGTAGGATCATCGATTAATCAATAGTATGTTACCTTATCTGCCTAGCATACTTTTTACAATTATCTGACATTTTAGATATAAAAAACTTCACTAATTCATTAGTTCTAAAGCTTTTGCTTTTAAATTAAACTTGCATGACGTACTTGATATTGTTTCTAGAAGCTGGATAGTGTTACCATCACATTTAACATTATGATATAAGTAAAACAATCTGCTATTCTAACCTGATCAACATTATACTTTACTCTTACATATGCTTTACAAAGGTTCTATAGGCGGATGGTCTTACTAGGCGTATTGTGTGTGTGTTTTACAAAGGCAGACAGTGTTACTATACTCACGTAGGACAACACAGATTTTAGCTTGCCCCAACTTATGTTTATATTTTTCATCTATATATTTAACTGTATTACGTGTGTTTCTATAGGTGGATAAGTTACATTAATTTACTGCTGCAGAGTTTTTATCACACATAATGTTTCATTTTTATAAATATTGAACGTGACAGCCAATTGAATTGTTATGATTTAATGCACAATTAACGTATTGCAGTATAGTTTTTGCTTTTATAATTCATTTGGATAACATAATCTTACAACAATCGTCCTGAAAAGGACATTTATTTAAATCTCTGAATATCATGTAATAAAATTTAGCATACAAGATTAAAGTTTCACTTGTTTGGCTTTATGGATTAAACATTCTATTCCTCTACCTATATAACTATGATTTCTATTGCGTATAACAGTTCTCAGCAAAATATTTCATTTCACCCATGTTACTTTATATTTTTCACTTACATATGTTTTACAAAGACTGATACTGCTTCTATGAGTGGGTGACATTAATTATACAAGGTCTTACTAAGGATAGTGTTACTTTAGGCAAACAGTGTTACCAAGGGTAGTGTTTTTAGAGTTCTGTAGGATTTTAATGCATCTATTGTTTCGCCTTTACAAGTAAAACTCTTATCTCAACAATATAACTGTTATAACACTGTTACATATGTCAGATTTTATCATACATATTATCTATTATTTGAACAATGCATATATTATAGCCAATAATATACCTAACATACTTCTACAATTATTCTCCTGAAAAGGACGATAATTTAAATATCATGTTTAACTTTATAAGTTTAAGGAATCCATGTAATTAACTATATTTATTCATTACTAGAAAACTATATTCTTACCTTTCTCTAGATATTTCAGAAATCTTTATCTAGAGCTTGTTTCTTGCTGATTGAAACTATTTGCATATAGGCTAAAACTCAATAAACTCTGAT
>NW_013679772.1:0-1859 GCF_000517525.1 Limulus polyphemus
GTGACGCAGGTAACACATGGTCCACAGTATCTTTTGTTAAGTTATATTTAATTGTTATAATAATGTACAATTAAAAATGTAAAATGTAATGTAAATAATGTACAAATAATTTGTTTGTTAATTGTTAAATAAATGTATTATTTATACACACAACCCATACGAAGGACGGGTACACAGCTAGTGAATACTAAGACTTAAATATTATTTATAAATTATTACTAAAGCAACCATTTTGATAGCATGCACAACATCCTTTATATCTAGAAAGTGATGGTACAATAAGTTTGATCGTACATACAGAATGTTGTTTGTTTGATTATGAAAGAGAACACTCACAGAGTAATAATTTTCATTGTATATGGGGGCTTCTTTTTATACACACACAAAAAGTGTTGTTAAAGGACCAATTGGTGATCAATCAGGAATAATAAGTTGAATAGGTAATGAAGAAAAACTTTAACATAAGTTTAACATAACAGCAAATGTACAACGTTTTGACAAGGTTTTGTCATCATCAGATACAAGCAGTTTACACTGACACAGATATATATATAAACAGCATGGAAGAAAGAGGTCACATGACCAGATACTGTTGCAAGACTTAGAAGAGATATCTTGGCACCCCGGGGTGTTGGTTTATAGTAGGGTTGTTTTGTTCAATTAAGATGGATTCCTTGATTTTTTTGTTTGTTTGTTTGTGTTTGGTTCTTTGTTTAAAATTACTGTGTTTTTAATAGACATATTATGGTTTTTTGAGTTGCAATGGTGAAAAACATGGGACGATTTTTTTATTGTGTTCTGTCAATCTGGTTTCCAATTTTCTTCCTGAACAGTTATTGCATGTTATTTTGTAAATGACATTGGCATTATGTGATTCTAAATAATTTTTGTTTAGTAACAATTTTAATTTAGGGCCGGGTTTTTGTGAGAGTTTGACGTTGACAAGTATTTTGTGTTTAATGGCTAGTTTTGTCCAAGTGTGGATAATTCTTGAGCTGGTTCAGGGACAAAAAGTAAATTGCAGTGTAATGTTCTGTTGTCGGGTTTGTTAGTATCACTTTTGTTCGTGAGTTGAGTTTTGTTGTAATGAATGTTGGAGAGTTTTCAACAATAGCTGGTGGGAATTTATTGGTGTGAATGAAGGAATGCTTTATGTGGTTGATTTCTTTATCTGTGTGATCCATTTAACAGTCTTGTGGCTCTGTTTATGAGGTTTTTCACTGTATTGATTTTTTGTGTGGTGTCATGAGCAGAATTCCAAGGGATGTAAAGGCTAGTGTGTGTGTGTTCTTATGTTGAATTTTGGTTTTAAACTGTGTGTCTGATCTAATAATGTTGAGGTAAAGAAAAGATAACTGTTTATTGTTTTAGTGTTCTATGGTAAATTTGATGTTGGATGAATGGAGTTTATGTGTTCAAAGAAAGTTAGCGTGTGTTCTGTAGAAATGAAACCAGCAAAATTGTCATCGACATATCTGTACCAGTATAGTGGGGGATGAAGTGCAGAATATATGGCTTGTGTTTTGATCTGGGTCATGAATATATTGGTAAGAATGGGTGAAACAGGATTGCCCATACTTAAACCATCTATTTGAAGGAAATGTTTGTTGTTGAACATTAAGATAGTTTTAGTTGTTGTAAATTCTAAAAGAGTGTGCTGGGGATGTGCATTAACTTGTTGGGGTCATTAATGTAGAGGTCAAGTGCAATATTGCAAGCTTCATTGGCAGGAACTTCGATGAAGAGTGACACAACATCAAAAACTAGATATTAAGGCTTTAGAAATTAGTTGGTCTAGTGTATATTTGAAATTGAAGGCATCTTTAAAAAATGAACCTGCAGATGTTACATATGGTGTG
>NW_013679772.1:2281-6907 GCF_000517525.1 Limulus polyphemus
AGGATGTCGTTCATTTTGTCGATGTATTCTGAGTTGTTCATGATTACACTGGTGTTGCCTTTATCAGATATTAGAATTTTAATGTTAGTGCCTTTTTTCAGATTATAAATGGATTTGATCTCATTACTTGTGAGCTAGGGTTAGGTACATAAGAATTAGATTATCAAACTAGTCTAATTTCAATTAATAATATTACAGTCAACAACTTTTCACATGGAAAGGGTATGTTTTAGTGCTTATGTGCATAAAATTAACAACAATAATTTTTATACTTCTATAGATATTTATTACATGTTAAATTAAAAAGTAAATTAGTATGAAAATATTCAAAACCAGAAAGCCTCACCTGGCCAACAAAGTCAGTATAGAACATATCGTGACACATGATCCCCATCCAGCCAATCAAACTGACAAGGAAAAGGTGAAATAGTGAACTTGGCATCTGAAGATATCCCTTCAGTTGGAAAAAGGGTGACAGAAGCAGCTGCAGTGGAAGGCCTATCAACCGGCCAATATGATAAAACACTACTAAACACAAGGATAAAGCTTGAGTTAATTTTATACAACAGAGAAGTATGACTCGACTTATTCTGTACAATGAAATCTTACAGAAGAATGTGACTTTTTCTAAACATGCTGGCCTAGATTGATGAACTTTACCATTTGTCATGCAATTGTGATGTGGAGAATTCAAATCCTGATCACATTGGTGGAGTTTAGCAGTCTTTTCCATGATTTGTATAGCAGCATTTTTTTTTATCGTTTCAGTTTCAATAATTACAGGGTAAGATTTATATTTTTCAGAAACATCTAGATCCCTGTTGATTGGACAATATGGTACCTCCTTTGCTAAAGTTAAATTTATAATTAGAAACACAAAAAACAAGACCGTCATTAAACTGAAAACAGCTTTTTCTTGGCTTCCCATCACTAGTCCCAGTTGTGTTGACCCCCAGTTCAGAGTAGTGATAAAATATCCTATGCAACCCCCAATATTTAGCATACAAGAATAAACAGTACAGCCAAGATTCTGGTCTCCAGATAAAGATAAAATATCTAATACTAACACTCTACATGGATTCATGAGGGCTTGGCTGGTGAAGTCCAAGAGAACCACTCCAACAGCAAGGAAGGCTGCAGCTGCCCAACTAACTCCAGGAAAGGTGTACATACTCAGTTCGTGACAGAAAGGAATAAATATTAAAGAAAGAAGCATCATCACACTAAGTGCAAGAATAAAGGGCCGTCGACGGCCCCATCTACTCTGACAATGGTCACTCTGTTTTCCTATGAATGGTACTAAAGACAATGATATAAATGGACCAACACCTAATGTAAATGTCATCCATCTCTCAGAGAATCCATTCTTCAGCATAAGAGGTGGGATGTAGGTGAACCCTCCACTAGCACATAAGTCAAGCCCTAGGCTTAGCAGGTTAATTCCAATAAGATGCAGCCAATTATAAAGAGGAGTCTTCAAGGATTCCAATTTCCCACAGCCTTCTTGATAGGAGTCTTGATTGACATAAGAGAATTTCTCTTCATCATGAAGAGGAAGCCCTTGAGCCATTTCTAATGATGTTCAAGTGAAATTATTAGGCTTAAATAGCTGCATATAAATGTCAAGCTGCATTTATCACAATTAAATTGTATTTCTTTCTTCATCTTGAGCATCAAATTTCCAGCCTGAAAGAAAAAAAAGGTTATTCAATAACAATTAGAAGGTATTTAACCCCAGGATTTAAAGAGCCACAAAAACTATACCCATTATATTTTTACTAACTTAAGTTTGTCATAAAATAAGGAAAAGTTATTACTATGTTATTCTCCTTACCTATCAAAATTATAGTTTACATAAATCTTTTAAAGGATGAATGCAATTAATAATTTTCATTATAATTCTGCAACTAAAAGTTAACATTTTTCTTACCTGAACATGTATTTCAGATAGATACTTACCTCTCTGCATCAATAACATTTATTACATGCCACAACCCTTGTACAAACTCCCATCTCAACACATCTATGTGTGTTGCACCAGCCTGTGATATAAAAATTATAATGCTGTGGCCCTCCACCTATAGGAGGGCAACATAACCTCCATGCAGAGTAATCAACATAAGTATTACCACATAATCATAGACTCTTCTTAAAGAGGCAAACGAAAGGCACCAAAAGTGAGGAGGAAGGGTAGGACATGATGCAAAGAGGTAAGCATAACTGAAATGCATCTCCAGGTGAAGAAAACAATAAATTCAGAAATGCTACTTACCTCTCTGCACCACTAAGAGCTAAAATCCCACATTGAAGATGATAAATGGGCCAGTGCAAACCAATTACAAAGACAATCTCCTTTCTGAAATAGCAACAGAAAGAGAAAGCCCATGAGGTGCGCACTTTCACCCAGAAGGTGACCCCATCCTTCTCAAACACAAAATTCTTATCACACACCTGGTTGTTCTTGATCAATGTATTCATGATTTCCAATACAGAGAGAGTAGAGCAAAGGATGTTGGGAAGAATTCAGTACTGGTGGTAATGTTGAAAACTTATCATGGCTTGGGCTTTAGGCTGCCCATCTTGGGAAATAAATGGGTTAAATATTATAAAAACAGGTGAATGGATGACATGTCCTCAGGTAAATTCAAGTAATGGGGTGTGTCCTGTACTACACTTTCAAAGAACATCCAAGCCCTATTTCTCAAAGAATATATGGACCCAACCAGCCTCTTATCCGTAAGAAAGGTACCACTTGCAGAGGACACTCTCCATATGGACATACCCAGCAGTTTGGGACAGGGAAAGCAAGGGTTTTCCCGTGCTTCACAAAAAGAACAAGAGGGGAAAGAAATATGTATTGGGAGAATACTGAAGAATGTGCACGAACCACTGTTGTCAGGAAAAATAATCTGGAATTGGGTCCTCACAAAGAAACAGTGCAATGGATTATTACAACTTAAGACAGCAAGAATGAACTAGATGTATTGGTACTGTCTGGCTTTCTTTTTTTTTTGTAAAAGCATGGAAATGCTATGTCAATTGTATATGTGTGCTGCCAAGGCAATCTTGCAGAAAACCCATCTCAACAGTGGGCATTGAGTTGTGGCAGATGGGTTTAATGCTTTCTGTTTTCCCCTACTTGATGTAGATTTTGGGTAAGTTTTGTTTGTGAGGCAACACTGGCCACTCTGCAGGATCAAATGGCGCCAAATGTAAAGAACGTATGGTTGGTTCCTCATGTTGGCCACACTTTATTATTGCAGTCCACCTTTACACGGTACACTGTAAAGGTACTTTATTACTGCAGTCCACCTTTACACGGTACACTGTAAAGGTACTTTATTACAGCAGTCCACCTTTACACGGTACACTGTAAAGGTACTTTTATTACAGCAGTCCAGCTTTGCATGTTATACAACTTGTGCTACACGTAGCACAGTAGTCTTTAAAACAATTAGTGTTTTACTAATCATACATATTAATTTTTTGTGTTTGTATTACAGTGTAACATGCATTTTTCACTCAGATGCAAGAATCAGTTTGTAAGAGTCAACTTTTCTTAAACTTTTAGATTAAAAACATAGCAAATAGTAAAAGACAACATAGGGATACCTCCTCATCTCTGTCTGTTCCAATAAATCAATCATGTTCCATCATTATTAAGCATGGTCCAAATTTCACTACTTCAGAAGTTCACATTTGTTGGTTAAGTTAACACCAGAAAACAAAAACTACAAATAACAAACAAATTTGCTAATTTTGATTCTGTCACTCAGAATGAAAATGATAAAATAGTTCAGCTAAATGTAAAACTAAAAGTACGTTCTGTAACATGTTATCCTGCTACAGTTTAGCAAGTACACTCACTTTAGTTGTCAATTCCTTACATATAACTGTATTTATGTTTCTATAATATAAATTGCATAATGATTTTGTCCGAAACAAAAGCTTACAACAGCACAAATATATTCAAATGAAAAGGTCAGTAATTATTGGATGTACATTCAAACCCACTTAATTTGTTTTTTCTAACCTGTTTTAGTGTGTGGTGTTAAACTATTAAGCATGATTAAGAAAATAACCAGCCAAGTATCAATTCAATATGCAGTTTCAGGGAAGATTAAAAAAAAAGATTCCTTTCAGAATTTTATATTTAGATCTTCAAATTAATTATAATAACTTTATAAATGTTGTAAAGAGTAAGTAAATAAATAGCAGAGACTATCGAAGCTCTAAGCTACATATATGTATTATAGAATGAACATTTATCTTCTTAGAAACAATGAAATGTTTATGAAGAAACTACATAAGGAAATAATATAACATTCAGTGAACCAAGATCTTGATACTTTAAACAATAACCTTTGAATGATTTCAAGTGAAATCAAAACAGTGTAAGAAATTCATGCAGATATGAAGCTTATAGATAGAATTGCATTTCTGGTGTAACCTTAATTTAAATTTTTTAATTCTTACCCCACAGTAAACTCTCAGTCTGCCTCCAAGATTACTGTTCCCATGTTATGTATGGTATATTTCACTTCTTATTACAGTATGTGACTTGCTCCTGTTGATTCTGCTATTTATAGGCCCATATTCTGCTTTTATCTATACATAATAAGGCTA
>NW_013679773.1:0-2845 GCF_000517525.1 Limulus polyphemus
CACCTAATAAGACCAAATGTTACATGATACATTCTGTATAGACCTGTCTGATAGAAGGTGTTACAGGGTGACAATGCCATCCACCTAATAAGACCAAATGTTACATGATACATTCTGTATAGACCTGTCTGATAGAAGGTGTTACAGGGTGACAATACCATCCACCTAATAAGACCAAATGTTACATGATACATTCTGTATAGACCTGTCTGATAGAAGGTGTTACAGGGTGACGTTACCATTCGTCTGTATAGAACCTTCTAATGAGTTTTATGTGTACAGCAGTCGCTTCATGACATTTGAATTACAAGGTCTGACGTGTGTCTCTTCTTTTATTTAGGGTCGAGAAAAGATTATACATCTGTGCCCTTGATGTGTCACATATATGTTTATGTATTGATACATGTATGTGTGGTCTGTACCCGTGTCTGTGTGTATATAGCCCCTGATATGTGTCACATATATGTTTATGTATTGATACATGTGTGTGTGGTCTGTGCCCCTGATGTGTCACATATATGTTTATGTATTGATACATGTATGTGTGGTCTGTGCCCGTGTCTGTGTGTATCGGGTGGTTTTAATATCACTGGTACAAGATCGTTGTTTTAACCCCAACACAGTGTCTGTAGGGTGGTTTTAATATCAGTGGTACAAGGTCGCTGTTTTAACCCCAACACAGTGTCTGTAGGGTGGTTTTAATATCACTGGTACAAGACAGTGGTTTTAATGTCATTGGTACAAGACTGTGATTTTAACTCGGACACTGTGTCTAGAGGGTGGTTTTAATATCTTTGTATCTCTTCGTGACCTAAATAAGTGGTTAACGTTAACACCACATGGTAGTTATGGTATTCACATGAAAGGTGCAGTGGAGTAACATCAAATAAAACTGTTTTTAAGCATAAAGTGGGTTACGTGCCCTGTGCCCATCGGGGCTATCGAAATTAGATTTTAGCGTCATAAACTCTGAAACTTACCACTGAGACACCAGGGGACCCAAAATTAAAAGAAACCTATCTAAGCAACAATTCATACAACTGCTTTTTATTGAGCTTATGACATCACTTGTTCTCTCGAAATAGCCATGCACCACTTGGTGGTCACCATAGCAACCATAGTAATAATTTCTCTGTTCTGCCTATGATTTATGGTCTGATACATGGATGGTGAATATGGAATATGTGAAAGTGTGACTAACTGACTGCTGCTACACTTGGTTCTATACTAAGAACGAAGCTAAATAACGAAGAAAGAAATAGTGCTGGATGAATTTCTTGTATTCAACACGAAAACGAAACACAAGCCACACTACTCGAACACAAACTTCATCGGTCATTTTCGCTTAGTGACTAAACAAAATATAGTTACTTCACATGTTTGAAACCAGGGGGCAACCCAAGCAGAAACGTGCACTGTATGTGAACGTGGCAACCAGCCAGGATCTATAAAAAATGTAAAGAACATTCACGTATAGTACGTGGAAGAGATTAAGCACGTCCCGTAAGCCTAAAAAAACACGATGAGAACGTAATAGCACATATCTACATTTTAGAAACGTACGAAACACCACATTCGGGAAACACTGGAAAATATATAAAAATATTAACACTAAAAATACCTACTAAATATATTTTTGAGTCTTTTTTTTCCACGAAGGATTTTAAAATAATAAAGAACTTTTAAACTCTGAAATCAGTATTGTTTTCAGTATCCCATTGATGCAGTATAAATACACACACACATATATATATATATACACACACATAGACACGGACACAGACCACACATACATGTATCAATACATAAACATATATGTGACACATCAGGGGCTACATACACACATAGACACGGACACAGACCACACATACATGTATCAATACATAAACATATATGTGACACATCAGGGGCTATATACACACATAGACACGGACACAGACCACACATACATGTATCAATACATAAACATATATGTGACACATCAGGGGCTATATACACACATAGATACGGGCACAGACCACACATACATGTATCAATACATAAACATATATGTGACACATCAGGGGTTATATAGACACTGTGTTGAGGTTAAAACCACCCTACAGACACTGTGTTGAGGTTAAAACCACGATGTTGTACCAATGACATTAAAACCACTGTCTTGTACCAATGATATTAAAACCACCCTATAGACACTGTGTTGAGGTTAAAACCACGATGTTGTACCAATGACATTAAAACCACTGTCTTGTACCAATGATATTAAAACCACCCGATAGACACTGTGTTGAGGTTAAAACCACCCTCTAGACACAGTGTCCGAGTTAAAATCACAGTCTTGTACCAATGACATTAAAACCACTGTCTTGTACCAATGATATTAAAACCACCCTATAGACACTGTGTTGGGGTTAAAACAACGATCTTGTACCAGTGATATTAAAACCACCCGATAGACACTGTGTTGAGGTTAAAACCACGATCTTGTACCAGTGACATTAAAACCACCCTATAGACACGGTGTTGGGGTTAAAACCACGGTCTTGTACCAATGATATTAAAACCACCCTATAGACACAGTGTTGGGGTTAAAACAACAGTCTTGTACCAATGATATTAAAACCACCCTCTGGACACGGTGTTGGGGTTAAAACCACGGTCTTGTACCAGTGACATTAAAACCACCCTATAGACACGGTGTTGGGGTTAAAACCACGGTCTTGTACCAATGATATTAAAACCACCCTATGGACACGGTGTTGGGGTTAAAACCACGGTCTTGTACCAATGATATTAAAACCACCCTATGGACACGGTGTTGGGGTTAAAACCACGGTCTTGTACC
>NW_013679773.1:3525-5929 GCF_000517525.1 Limulus polyphemus
AACACCTTCTATCAGACAGGTCTATACAGAATGTATCATGTAACATTTGGTTTTATTAGGTGGATGGCATTGTCACCCTGTAACACCTTCTATCAGACAGGTCTATACAGAATGTATCATGTAACATTTGGTTTTATTAGGTGGATGGTATTGTCACCCTGTAACACCTTCTATCAGACAGGTCTATACAGAATGTATCATGTAACATTTGGTTTTATTAGGTGGATGGTATTGTCACCCTGTAACACCTATTAGATAGGTCTATATAGAATGTATTATGTAACATTTGGTCTTATTAGACAGACAAAAACATCACCCTGTAACACCTTCTATTAGATAGGGCTATACAGAATGTATTATGTAACATTTGGTTGTATTAGGTGGATGGTATTGTCACCCTGTAACACCTATTAGATAGGTCTATACAGAATGTATCATGTGACATTTGGTCTTATTAGATGGACGGTAAAGTCACTCTGTAACACCTATTAGATAGGTCTATATAGAATGTATTATGTAACATTTGGTCTTATTAGACGGACAAAAACATCAACCTGTAACACCTTCTATTACATAGGGCTATACAGAATGTATCATGTAACATTTGGTCTTATTAGACGGATGGTAACGTCACCTTGTAACACCTCCCAGATAAATGTATTCTGAAAACAGTTTTTAAATGAGAGATATTTACCCAGGACTCTCGAAAACTGCAGTGACTGATGTATTGTAAGTACATTCGAGATGAAGCTAGGGTAATGGGGTTTTGGACATCAAGAAACAGTCCATTACCCCACAATCAAGTAGTCGACGTTTGTCACGATCAGTACAGAGTTTAGTATGTTATATCACAGCCTCATCACGTCTGGACATGATCTATCTGGTGACCAGACATCTTGAAAACAGCCCTGCCGCAGCATTGTTTCTATTGCAACAGACAGGTAATAAGGCTGTCATGGCCAAAGAATTTCCTGAACTTTCATATTTCTTCTACAGCAGCGCCCGTTTTAACAGTTTGATCATGCATTCGGCGACTTGACCCCGTACGACTTTGTATGTAACACCAAAAATACTCGTTTCACTTCCAGCTGCTTGAAGTACACGATGGTTAAACAGATATGTCGTCTAAGCAGATTGTGTAGACACGACTTTTAAAGACGGAAACCCCTCATGATAATGATGCCTGGGGTACGTGGACAACTTTGCCACCGACCTTTTGTTCGTGGATTCTCACCTGTTCAAGACACCGCACTTTGTTTAACATGGCCGGGGTGCGACTTGTTGTACTTCTTTCTCTGGATGGTGCTGGGACCCTAAGCTGATCCATATTTTTTTGTTTTCAATGTCATTTAGTATACGATTTATCCAAGTCTTGGAAATTCTAAATTACTTATATGAACACATCTTTATGAAAGTAGATTAATAACTTAATCACTAATTTAATGCACTATTGTTATTAAGCGGCAATTCCTGTAGCAGTAGCAATACTGGAAGTTTCGTGGACACCAAACTTTTGATACTTCCAAGTTAAAAAAGTAATCAATATTAATAAATTGTGTTGACAGATTTGTGCGATATTATTACACTGCTGAGTACGAAGTGTGTGTGAAAAATAAAATTTAGTTTCCTGTTTCTTGTATTTCATGGATCGGATATACGTTCGTATTTTCAATAAATAAATCTACAACACATGACTTCGACATGTAAAGAACGGCATCTATCATGTCTAGGTTTATCACTGAGTAGACAACACTTCCACTATTGTAGTCAGCATGTATTAAACTAACCTCCACGTTTAGAGAAGGAATAGGGCACTGGTTCTCGAACTAGGGTCACCGGCCTCAGAAGAGATTCCGAATATGTAGAAATATTCTGTTTAAAGTTCCCTGATATCAAACAAAGCAATATTTTAGCAAGAAGTTTACTTATTGAAATCAATACTACTACCCAATGTTGTTCATGCTTGATATTTTGTTTCTAAAGAACCACGTGCAATGAAAATGACGGAACTCAGAGTGGTTTTAATTCAAAATTTTTATCAATTCATTAGGCAGAGGTCCTCAGATAGATTTCGGGGGATGCAATGACCTATGGTGTAGCAACAGACGGAGTACAATGAACCACGGTGTAGCAACAGATAGAGTACAATGAACCATGGTGTAGCAACAGACAGAGTACAAATGAACCATGGTGTAGCAACAGACGGGGTACAAATGAACCATGGTGTAGCAACAGACGGGGTACAAATGAACCATGGTGTAGCAACAGATGGAGCATAATGAACCATGCTGTAGCAACAGACGGAGTACAAATGAACCATGGTGAAGCAACAGATGGAGCATAATGAACCATGGTGTAGCAACAGACGGATCATAAATGAACCATGGTGTAGCAACAGACAGAG
>NW_013679773.1:6643-7877 GCF_000517525.1 Limulus polyphemus
AATGAACCATGGTGTAGCAACAGACGGGGTACAAATGAACCATGGTGTAGCAACAGACGGGGTACAAATGAACCACGGTGAAGCAACAGATGGAGTATAATGAACCATGGTGTAGCAACAGATGGAGCATAATGAACCATGGTGTAGCAACAGACGGAGTATAAAGTCATCTACAGCGATTATCTTATAATATACTTCTCATATCATGTTAATGACATGCTCACGCTATTTAAAACCAATAGCATGTCTAGCCTGCCTTAAGTCAAAAGCTAAAATCATGAGACGTAAGATGTTAGGTCACGTTCTGTTCATTTCTTTATCATAAGAAGTAGGATGTTCAGGTCACTTTCTGTTCGTTTCTATATCGTGTAAACGTTACTTAATGTTAATTTCTTTGAACGTTATTTATACTGAAAGTTCAAATGTGAAATATGAATATAAATGTCCCAAATGTTGGGTACCTTCGTTAACGATACTTTCCAACGTACATCCAATAATATCTTATAATGTTCATCAAGCTCAGAAGATTTGGGTTAGCCCTAAATCAGTATACTAAACTAACAAAACAAAACATAAGTACAGTAATAAAAACAATAAAATAAAACAACTACTATTAATCCAAGTAACATTAAATAAGGAATAGAGTATACCGAATGAAATACTTAGTTGGTTGCTTCAAGTATACTCTCGTGGACATAATATTCGTTGAACCACGTGATATTATTATATTCATGTTCAAACAAAGCTTTCCTTCATAAAAACCTCTTGTGACATTAAACAGCTTCGACAGTGTAAGTTTTAAAGAAGCCAAAAAGATATAAAATATTTAATATTTTGAAACAAATACCTAGGATTTGATACTCTAATTGAAACATAACAATGATAAACGAAAAATAATCTATATACTACTAAAACTCCGAGATTGTTTGTTTGTGTGCTTGTCTGTAATTAAATACAGCAAAAACAGCGTAAAATATGATAATACAAGTACAAATAGAATATGCGAAATGAGAATAGAAACAGAATAAAACAAGTTTCATTAAAATCGGGCCACGGGTTACCGAGTTAGCGCCGTTTTTCTAGTCACTTTTATGAAAATTTCTAGCATGAGTCATTTTTATATCACACTACCGTTCGCGCTATTTTACGAAACTTCTTTGTTCAAATCTATTTCCCTGTCAATGTTCCCATCTTCATTAAAAGGCGTAAGATTGTTTGTTTGTTTGTTTGTTTG
>NW_013679774.1:0-2005 GCF_000517525.1 Limulus polyphemus
AGAGTTGGCGGAAGGTGGTGTTCACTAGTTGCCGTCCCTCTAGTCTTACACTGCTAAATTAAGGACGGCTAGCGTAGATAGCCTTCATGTAGCTTTGCGTGAAATTCAAAAACAAACAAACTAGTAGTAGTTTCTCGTCACTGCCTGTTTATGTGTGGATTGTACTTGATATGTTGTTTTTCTAAAGGTTGTTTTTTTCAATATTGTTAGATAGCTGGTGCACTGTATTTTATTGAAAGTTTGAAAGTCGCTGTAGAAATCATTAATCATAGTTTATAAGGGAGTAAGGGTAGATTAATACAGCTCATTATATGACATTGACATCAAAAGTTTAACATATGTAATTAATGATTCTGAAATGAGGTACACACATTATCATCTTTAGACTAAAACTTACAAAACAAACCAAAGTATAGGAACCCGGTTTTTCTATTTGTTTTATACTAAATAATCCTTCATTATTGTTTCCAATTATATATTTTTTTCCTAGGATGCTGTTTTATTCAATTACATTTAATCTTGTGATATTAATATTTTTTTATTTTGGTGATTTATAATTATGTTCATTGGTTGTTTGTTTGTTTTGTAGTTAAGCACAAAGCCACGGGTATCGAAACCCGATTTCTAGCGTTGTAAGTCCGCAGACATACCGATGTGCCACTGAGGGGGGGGGGCAATTATGTTCATAACTCTCCCCCAAAGAGCTTAATTGAATATCATTTTAATTCTGTAACACGTCGAAATAGTGTATACCTGAGAACCACGATTACGTGCCCAATTTTTGTGTCGCATTTACTTATTTTTGGCATAATTGTTGAATCGATAATAAACTGTCAGTGTTACAATAAATATTAAAAATACGGTAATACCAAAAAAATATCTTTAATACTGACGGTTCGGAATTTTCTTAAATTCCATCATCGGTGTTAACATCTCAAAAATAAAGTTTATAATATTCTAACTACAGAAAACAACATTAACATTGAGCGAGTTTTCGTAGTCAATCGGAAGTTTAGAAAGAACAGATTTAAATGGTAACAATATAATTGAATGTACGATAAAACGTGCGGAATACACACGCTTAATAAATAACATTGTTAATAGAAAATATTATAGAGAAAGGCTTAGATATAAGTACAAACAGAATATCTTTAAAATAATAGTAAATATCAAATAAAAAACACTGAGAATCCGGAATTGATTACATTAATAACAACAGGGAGGAGTTGATATTATTATTTAATGTTGGGTGATCATTGAAAATGAAGAGGTCGTAATCTGTGGTTTCTGAGTCAATAATTTTAAAGTTTTTTAGAAGTATGGGCTGGTTGTTATTCTAACTGTACAATCAATCGGGTACAAGACAAGGGTGGATTACTTAGCTTATATCCACTTCTAGCTGAAATTCCCATGTGCTCCTGTGCACGTATTTGTAGGTGACGTGTAGCTTTACAGCTAACACTAGTGTATTTGTATACGACACACGAGCACATAGAAACAGGTAGAGTGTCTTTGGTTTAAAACATATTTTAATTCTAAAAGTTACCGTAAATACTAAACGTAGCTTAATTTGTGGGTAATATGTTTTTGATTATTTTTTATATTTGGTCTTTGAGTTTAAAACTTTGTTTGCCAATGAAAGGAATGATAATAACTAGTGGACATTTTGAAACGGTGAGTGGCTTTTTGGTTCTATTTTATTTATTAAACATTTCGTGTTTGTTTGTTTGTAATTAAGCACAAAGCTACACAATGGGCTATCTGTGCTCTGCCCACTACGGGTATCGAAATCCGGATTCTAGCGTTGTAAGTCCGGAGACATACCGCTGTGCCACTGGAGTGCGATAAAGAGTAAGAAATTAAAGGGAAAACCAACACTTTGTAACATGTTATGAATTTTAGAAATTTTTGAGTGAAGACAAGAGCATTTCAAACAGATATTATACACTCTGTTTAGAAGAATTAGAACAAGGTTATGTTTGGTATGAAACTTTTGAAAAGAGTT
>NW_013679774.1:2775-7251 GCF_000517525.1 Limulus polyphemus
TATTCCCTCCTACTATATATACAGCTATATATATATATATATATATATATAGCTGTACTAGAATCGATGGGCCAATATTTCTACCTCTTTATATATATATGTGTGTACCATATATATATACATATATATTGCCTTCTGTTTATATATATAGATCTGTACCAGACTGATGGAGCTGTATTCACTCCTGTTTGCATATAAATCTCTATCAGATTGATGAGCCAATAATTCCTCCTATTTATATATATATATATATCTGTACCAGATTGATGGGCTAATATTCCTTCTGTTAATATATATAAATTTGTACCAGATTTATGAGCCATTATTCCCTCCCGTTTATATAAATCTGTACCAGATCGATGGGCCAATGTTCCCTCCTGTTTATATATGAATCTGTACCAGATTGATGGGGTAATATTCTCTCCTGTTTTCCAATAATTAAGTACTTTCAGTTCAAATATGTACACAAATATTACAGCTAAGACTACTGCTACCCTATTATCTATAACTATTCTTCTGATTTATCTATAAGATTCCCACAAACCTGAGAGCTTGTTCTTACCAATCAGTTGAAGTATTTTAAGTCATCTCTGTATACTCAAATCATAGTCTATCCTTTCTTCAATTGGGATACCAGGATATACTTGAACAACGTCTATTGTAAACAGAATATACTTATCATTAAAGAGTTGTGATATAACTGTTCAAGAAAATTATGTGTGCTGTTGATATGAGCAGGGACTAAGTCCAATAACGTCTATCTTAAACCCACGATATGTCGGAGATCCGCAACTAGATGCTATGGGTCTAAAGGGTAAACTCGACTATTATATGATTTTAGACTAATTACTAGCTGGGGAGCTACATGAATACATTTCTTTAACTCATTGAAAATAATTTTAATTTTACTTTCAAGTGTTTTAATAAACCTAAATTGAATAAATCCAAATGTTGGCCTTCAGTGCTATTGCAGAACATTATGGAAAAGTACATGGCCTACCACAAGCGGATAATATCTTATCGGATGTCATGATCTTATCTAAATGTCATAATTTTCCAGATAGAAAAATTAAGGAATCCAATTTAATCAAGAAAAATAAACTTAAATTGAACAAATACGAAGGTTGGCCTTCAGTGTGGAGACGTTAATGGCATTTTAAAGATTTTAATATGTTGAACTTTGACGAAGTCTCTGTACACAACTATAAGGGTTGAAATATATGTTCAGACATTGTTTTATCTATGTATTCATATAATAAGATGGAAAAATAGTTACCAATACAAATATTAATAAATGTTTTACATACGTAACGTATTCTGTTCTAAATCTAATGATGCTAATAGTTTACTTACTGGTTTACATATGTTACTTATTTAGCATTGTTGGTTTGATTCGTCTTAACAATATAAATTCAAGAATGTTTGATACTATTTTAATATAATATGTACTTTATCTAAACACGTGTATCAATGTTCAATTTACAAATGACAGTGTTCCAATTTAGGTTTAACTGGATTAGTGAAGCTTTAGGATATCGATAGTTCCTGACGAAGCTGTTATAGCGAAATAATGAGATAATAAAGTTACATTCTGTAGATATAGTCGTGATTTTATTTACGTTTATAGAAATGTCTCATAATAAACTCCAGTTTGCGTTAAACAAAGTTAAGAATAATAATAGTTTAACTAGCTGGAGAACCCGTCCCCTGGACGGAAGTTCTGTAGATTCATGATTAATGAAAGGTTATCTTAGGACATGAAAAGCTGCTTCCCTTATATGTAATTGTAAGACACTCAAAAACGTCCATGAAAACCGCAAAACTGCAATTTTGGTGAAGATCCATCAACACCCTGCGAAGTAGTTACATGGACATACAACACACAGTACTATTGTATTTATATAAATTCTAAACATAGCTTCATTTATGGATAATATGTTTGAATATTTTTTGAATTTGAAATTTGAGTTTAAAACTTTGTTTGCCACTGAAAGTGATGATCAGAACTAGTGGATATTTTGTGACAGTGAGTGGCTTTTTGGTAGGTTATATTTTTTATTTTCGTGTAATAGAGAATAAGAAATTAAGAGAAAACTATTATATTGTTTATTTTATTTATTTGAACATCTAAAAAGCTATGTTATTGTTTTCTTTCATTCACATGTAAAGTTTATACATGGATGTTGTGAGTTAAAGTTTTCTAAAACTTCTTAGCGTGATGAGTGTTGTGAACGAGTAGAAAAGTAACATCTATATAATACTGGTTTGTAATAAAGGGACAATTATCCAACCATTGACGTTCGTAATAATATAAAAAATATCTGAGAAGGTCAGACCTAGAGGTGATCATGTCGCAACTCCGTGCTTCATAAATTGGCCCTCAAGGCCAATCACTTCTTTTTTAATGGTCATCTCTATGACCAGATAATGTTCGAATTTTTATTGGTTAAAGTTAGTAGTTTTTTTAAATTTCGCGCAAAGCTACATGACGGCTATCTGCGCTAACCGTCTCTAACTTAGCAGTGTAAGACTAGAGGGAAGGCAGCTAGTCAGCACCACCCACCGCCAACTCTTGGGCTACTCTTTTACCTATAAAGCTAGAGTGCAGAGTATTTTGGTAGTGAATAACTGTTTAATAATTATTTTAATTGTTTCCGAAAGTGGGATGTTAGTGAATAAGGACTAAATATCAAAGTTGATATCATAACAAAGTGGTTGCTTCAGGAAATTTAGATATCTCTTGAACAAAGGAAGATACGATATTCCAAAGACGAATATGCATGATTCGTTTTTAATTTGCTTTAACAAAGTTTGGCTTGGAACAAGTGTTACTACTAGTCAGAAATCAGATTAGTAAGTTGTATTGATGAAATATATGTTATGAAATTCTTACGTTTTAATTACTTTAACTTTGCTTCAATTTACCATTAAATGATTTCCAAACTTTCAAGACACGTATTTATATATATAAATTCATTATTCACTTATAACGATCTATTCTCTGATTACGGTTTACAGTCCCACCTATTAACTACTATTAGTTTCATACACACACATACACAGACAGTACTGTAATATATACATACGCATCTTACTTCATTGTGTGGTGTACACCAACGGTATGCTTCCTGAAGCTATGGAAACGTACGTTTTTGAAAGATAATTTCTTGCTAACGTGTTTTAACGCTAAAACTGTACTAAAATGCAATGTAAGTGATGATCAGTAGAATACTAGTCTGGAAATAGTATTCGGGTGATCCTTTTTAAGGCAGTAGCAGCCTGAAGAGATTTAACATGCTTCGGATTTTTCAGATTTTGTAGTATTATTTATTTTTTTAGTTAAGACATCTCGAAGAGACTGAATATCTACAAGGGCAGACATCTAAGTAGTAGTAATGGCAGTTGTATCATTTACAGTAACAGAATATATATGAAATACATTAATAATTATTTTACGAGAATTGTTGCAAATATAGTTCGGAGCGCATGCTCAGTTTGTGGTTTTATATAACTCTGTATCCAAGAATTATGTATTTCAACCGTTTGACAGATCTCTGGGCTTATTCGAAGTGATATCTTGAATAATATAATTACGAACAACAACGATTCTCTTGACGTAGAGGTCGTCATTGCCTCGGATCAATTCTACATAAGTACAAAGACATTAAGATATTTTATAGAAAAATTCATTCAGAGAAACCTACACTCACTGGTGTTAGAGAACAAGTTTAGTCCGATGTTTTCATGTCTTGCGTTTTCTTAGTACGATAAGAAAGAACGAACAGTAGCTTCCTTTCTTACCTAAGTCTGCCTAATCACTGAAAATACAATTGTACTTCCTTTCTTCCTAAGTCTGCCTAATAATTGAAAATACAATTGTACTTCCTTTCTTGCCTAAGTCTGCCTAATAATTGAAAATACAATTGTACTTCCTTTCTTGCCTAAGTCTGCCTAATAATTGAAAATACAATTGTACTTCCACCTAAGTCTGCCTAATCATTGAACATACAGTTGTTTCTGATATACTTTAGTTTAGATCCATTATTACGGAGCAACACTCAGTTTATATGGATACTAATATACGTTGGATTGAAGAGGATACGTGAAAATGTCCAAACTTGTATCCATATAAATCCATCTATGCATTTAGTTTGGATATTTTCACGTATCCTCTTCAATCCAACGTTTGTTTCTGTCCATATAAATAAATATATATGTTTAGTTTGAACATTTCCACGTGTCCTCTTTAATCCAACGTTTGTTTCTGTCCATATAAATAAATATATATGTTTAGTTTGAACATTTCCACGTGTCCTCTTTAATCCAACGTTTGTTTCTGTCCATATAAATAAATATATATGTTTAGTTTGAACATTTCCACGTGTCCTCTTTAATCCAACGTTTGTTTCTGTCCATATAAATAAATATATATGTTTAGTTTGAACATTTCCACGTGTCCTCTTTAATCCAACGTTT
>NW_013679775.1:0-1451 GCF_000517525.1 Limulus polyphemus
ATATATATTTATATACCAAACCTTTATTCAAATAATTCCCGTTATAAATACCTGGAAGTCTTTTGTAAGTTAATTAAAACAACTGTATATATTATTCTTTATACACACACACACACATATATATACATAAAAACTCTGGTATCAAAACTATACTGCTATCAAATACTACATCTTAAGGTACACATTTAATTTATTGTTAACGGCAGCCATCTTGGAAAATATTAAAATTTTGTTTAGTAGCTTGACAATTTCCAAATGTTGTACATGCATTCCTGAATGAATTGTAGTCTTGAACATGTTTTTGATGTAATTAACTTCACATATCACAGTATACTCTAAGTGAATAGACAGTTTTAGTGAAATGACAGCCATCGTAGACGCCATCTTGGATTTGGAAATCACCGCATTAAACGTTTACGAGCAAATAAGACAAAGAGTTATATGGTTGTTTTTCTGAATAATGAGCAGGTTAATTTAAGAAAATAATAATGAAGAATACACTGGGTTTAAATCCTTACCCTGTTCCTAATGTGATGAAAACATAACACTCCACCAACTTAATCTATTTCACACAATAGCAGTTCTTGCCAGGAAATCTACTAATATAATTAGTGTCTCAACCACTAATATGTCTAATACATATATAAATAGTGGCCACTGACACATTTTCATCACTACACCTATCCATATCCATTCCTGTGTCCGGTGGCGTCAAGCAGGGTTGCGTGTTGGCACCAACACTGTTTAGTATGTATTTATCAGCATTGCTGTCAGACGCCTTCAGGGATGGTCCGAGCGGAATACACCTGCGATATCGAATGGATGGAAATCTGTTCAATTTTCGCCGTTTGCAAGCGCGCACAAAAGTTCGTTTGACTAGTATCAGAGACCTGTTGTTTGCTGATGATTGTGTGCTGAGTGCGACTTCGGCAGAAACGATGCAACAGGAGCTCGACTGCTTCGCAAGGGGATGTGGCGATTTCGGTCTTACAATTAACACTTCCAAGACGAAGGTTGTGCTTCAGCCCGCTCCTTGTCGATCTCTAGTTGATCCAGAATTATCCATTGACGGTGTGAACCTGGAGACGGTTGAGAGTTTTCGCTATCTTGGAAGCACGCTCTCGAAGGACGCTAACATCGACACAGAGGTTGACCACCGGATCGCACGTGCGAGCTCTGCTTTCGGAAGACTCCGTCGCAGTGTCTGGGAGCGGAGAGGGCTCAGACTAACCACCAAGCTGAAGGTCTATCGGGCAGTGGTATTGAGCGTCCTACTATATGCCAGTGAAACATGGACTGTGTATCAGAGGCACGCCAGAAAGCTTAATCATTTCCATCTGTGCTGTCTCCACTGGCTCCTCCATGTTAAATGGCAAGACAGAGTTCCCGATACAGACGTTCTCAAACGTGCTGGTGTCCCTAGAGTATACACGCTTCTCCAGAAAGCACAA
>NW_013679775.1:2349-7371 GCF_000517525.1 Limulus polyphemus
TTAACCACCTGGCCATGCCGGGCCTACATAAATATGAGAGAATGTATTTTTATTGCACCCAATTTGTTTATTCTATTAATTAACTTTTAGGTATTCCATCATTTTGTCGAGTAACTGATATTCTTTAATCATTTCAAAACATAGATCTAAAAAGGTTATTGGGTTTGATAATTAGACTAACAGTAAAAAAAAAGCTTTGTAACTATTATAAAAAAGGAAGGAACATTTTATTTCTATAACTAGCTTTTTCTAAATGCTGATTTTCATTTGATAACTATATTTATCACTATAAAAATTCATCTTTCATAAAACAGATATTTTGAACAAAACCCAATTTTCTTGTTCGTGTTGTTTAACTAACCACGTATATGTTTTGAAATTAGATCTTGCATATCGTTATATATGTAAGATAGTTTTTTCTTTTACTATGATACAAATACTTCTTTTAAATTTGCGCACACGACAATTTGGAATTGTCAACTTTACTTTTATGATTACGTAAAATAAAAATCACAAAGCACAAGAGCAATGAAACTGTAGTGCTTCGAGATATAAATTTATTTATTTCATCTGGAAACCATTTCTGCTGTAGCCTTGAATGCATTCTTAGCATTCCACACTGTAAAACAATTCGTGAAATAAAAATAAAAACGCTCCTACGCTTAAGATAAAACTAAAGGCCAGAAACCGTTTATAAGATATAATAGTAAATATTAGTTTGATGTACAAGTAAACCGTTTGTAAGATATAATAGTAAAGATTAGTTTGATGGCCAGAAAACCGTTTATAAGATATAATAGTAAAGAACAGTTTGATGGCCAGAAATCGTTTATAAGATATAATAGTAAAGATTAGTTTGGTGTACAAGTAAACCGTTTGTAAGATATAATAGTAAAGATTAGTTTGATATACAAATTGTCGTTCGAAGAAAAATGTTATATAATTTAGGATTAAATTTGTCTAAGTTCCTGTATTAGAGCCCGGCATGGCCAGGTGGTTAGGGCGCTCGACTCGCAATCAACCGGTCGCGTGTTCGAATCCCCGTCACACTAAACATGCTCGCCCTTTCAGCCGTGAGGGCGTTATAATGTGACGGTTAAACCCACTATTCGTTGGTAATAAGAGTAGCCCAAGAGTTGGCGGTGGGTGGTGAGGACTAGCTGTCTTCCCTTAGTCTTACACCGCTAAATTAAGGACGGCTAGCGCAGATATCCCTCGTGTAGCTTTGCGAGAAATTCATAAAACAAACAAACCTGTATTAGAATGAAGTTTCAAATTCATTCTATGATAAAGAAAAATGAAAATTTGAAAGTCAATTTAAATGGGAAGACTTAGAAGTTTTTTTCAGTTCTAGAGTATCATATTCACTTGTTTGTAGAGGTAACATGGATATTTATGCTCTTCAGTCAGTGTTTCTTAACTCAAAATATAAAATTTATTTGCTACAATCGACATGTTTTCTAGTATGAAATGACATATTCCTAATAATAATTGTATCTAAGAATCATTTTAAATCTCATCATTGCATTTCAGACTACTTATCTTTTTATCACGTAGCGGGGAACGAAAGAGTGATGATCCTATATTTGATCACACGTGGCTCAACTTCAAAATAAGTGCAAAGGAAAAAAAAAGAAGTTTCTGGGATTTTCAAAAGCTAAACAGGTCATTAATCTTTTATCTACAAATTATAGACAAATATCTGACATTTCTTAGTGTAACAACAAGATGGTTACATCTATTTTTGATGAACATTTCATACCTTTATTATTGGCTACATATCGATTGGTAGAAAGCACTTAAATAACATGGAGTCAATTCTGGAAAAGTCAATCCTTCTTATTTAAACAAAACTGCCAAAAAATAATCGTTCTCGAAATGTATTTGAAATTAAGCTAGCATTTATTTAAAGTTTGTTTGTTTGCTTGTTTTTGAATTTCGCGCAAAGCTACACGAGGGCTATCTGCGCTAGCCGTCCCTAATTTATCAGTGTAAGACTAGAGGGAAGGCAGCTAGTCATCACCACCCACCGCCAACTCTTGGGCTACTCTTTTACCAACGAATAGTGGGATTGACCGTCACATTATAACGCCCCCACGGCTGAAAGGGCGAGCATGTTTGGTGTGAGAGGGATTCGAACTCGCGACCCTCAGAATGCGAGTCGAGTGCCTTAACTACCTGGCCATGCCGGGCCTTAAAGTGAAGATGGAGTTATTATACGATACAGTATTTTTCTTTCGAATTTTGAAAATCTTCGATCTTATAATAGCAAGATAATTGAGGAAATTCAAAAGCACTGTGAAGAAACTTAAAAAAGTCTAATATAACGGAATATGTGTTGAAGTTTTAGGAAATCGTAAGTATTCCTTGGATTGTCTTTTAAATTCATTTATATATTTGTTTAAATATCTGACTGCTATTATACTCTTAAAAATATTATTAACTCTTTTTACTCAATTATTTTTTATACTTCATCCTGGAGCAAAATAATCATCCTATGTTCCTTTAAAAACTTTTACGTACTTTCACTAGAACTTGCTTAACATTTGATATCAGCACCAAGATTATCAGATAATTTTATTATTTTTCTCTAAATTACTCGAACAATTGGAAGGTAAAGACGTTGGGATGGGATTAGAAAAATTAAAATTTAATGTAAATAAATGTTTTAATATCAACATTGTTAACCTGTTTACTTCTTCAACCGTGTTTTCAAAATGAAACGTTTCTGTAAATGTGTATTTAACCAAAACAAAATCAAAGAGAAAGAAATATGCATGTTTTATTTAATCTTTTGAGCATAAATCACCTAATCACTAAATAGTTAACACACAACTACCAAGAAATGTTATTGTAATTTATTTCTAATTAGTAAAATCCTGTTCCTATCAAGACACTTATTATCTAGCCCACTTTGAAGACACATTAATATACTTATGTTAAATAATTTAATTACTATATTAATCGTGGCTGTGGTTACACGATACAAGAGGTTTTAACACCAGCCAAAGCAGAGTTCTCCTGTTGCAACACATATGTCAGTGCCTATTCCCTGATTTACAAGGCAACAGCTGATCTTTAGGAAGCTACTTTTTAATGTTATTTAGTTATTATTTATGAATTTACTTTTAAAGATATTTAATAACTTATTATTAGTATTCCTTTTTTTATACACCGAGTTTCCAATGTAAATAAAACGTAATTGTGTTTGTACTATAAGGAAGTGAGGATCAAGACTGTTAATTGTTGCCCGACAATAAAGCAACACAGCAATCAAACGTAAGCTCGTCTCATCAACAACCTATTATATAACTAAGTGAGGATCAAGACTGTTAATTGTTGCCCGACAATAAAGCAACATTGCAACATAAGTTCGGCCTCATCAACAACATAGTATATAACTAAGTGAGGATCATGACTGTTAATTGTCGCCCGACAATAAAGCAACACGGCAATCAAATGTAAGCTCGGCCTCATCAACTGTTTAGTATATAACTGCACAAGCTAAGAATATTAACCCAACTTTTCCTCACCTTAACTCTCCAGTGCTTCTGTAATGTAATTTCTTACTAATTTTAAAAACAATCTCAATATGTCTATGTGAAATATTTAGGAGATAGAATTTGGTAAGGCTACAATATGAAGTTTAACCCTATACAACACACGTGTAAAATATGTGAAGTAACTGACTACTAGGATATCAATGTTAATTTCACATCTAACCGCCAAACAATTATAGTTACGTCGCACATTGTAGTATTAATTATTGCGACGTAACGATTTACATACGCCTGTTTCGGTGTAAAACAACCTTATTCATTCTCTACTGAGAAATATGTCACGAAATTGTAATTGGTTTTAAGCTGAAATCAAACGAATTCATGTCCCTCTTTATTTAGTGCGAACAAAGTACGGAATTCCCTCGCGATACATAAGCAGTAAATTATAATTGTTTTGTGAATAAACTCCGAAGTTACATTTATATAGGGATTAACTTTAATCCGTACGTAACTTGTGTGTGTTTGATAAGTTTATAATTGAACTTTACCCCATTTTCTGTCGTATGCCTTTCTAAATTATTTCAAATACAGTTATAAGGTGCTTAGTGCCTAAACATATATTTTACTTCAACAGCTATAACAATGACTAACCATCGGTCTCTAGGACACGCAGATTTACGACATTTTAAGAATGTTTTGTCTTAACTTAAAATGTAAAAGGTTGGTCCTGTCTTATAAAAAAAAAGGCTTAATTTTTCTCTTAAATGTTCCATTCTTCAAACCTCTATAAAGGTTACAACTCTATAACGGTTACATCTCTGTAACGGTTACAACAGAAGCCTAAAGAAGTGAAAAAGAAAACCCACGCAAAGTGATCAGGAAAAAAAAAAGGATTTTCAGCGGTAAAGTAAAATCAACTGTCTAGATTTTAAAATAAGATGGTGCTAAAATCCGGGGATCGATTCCCTGCGGTAGACACAGTAGATAACACACTGTATCTTTGCTGTAAAACAAACAAGCTCAAAAGTAAATATATATTTTTGTCCCCCGATGAAACAGCGATAAGTTTACGGATTTACAATGCTAAAATCAACTGATAGCCCGATGCGTCTTTGCTAACAAAATATACACAAATACACACTTTTATGTCTTGTGTAAAAGAAAATATTAACCTGGCTTTTAATATTTACAAAGGGAATTTGACGTAAAACAGTCTTTTGCTCCAATTATTCAAAAGTTTCTTTCTTAATGGCGCAACCTTGAAAATTTGGTGTCAGTTGACTGGAAAATGAAATTCATTTTACATAAATCTGCAAAAAAAAAAAATAAAATAAAATAAAATAAATAATAACAACAGATTTTTGATTTTGCATGTTACCTAAGGCCAAAAATATTTCACAAGGTAAAGAGATTAACTTATTAACATTCATTTTTTACTAACAAATTCTAGTTTGTTTGAATTTCGCGCAAAGCTGCACGAGGGCTATCTGCGCTAGCCGTCCCTAATTTAGCAGTGTAAGAC
>NW_013679776.1:0-588 GCF_000517525.1 Limulus polyphemus
GGATTTGCCAAAGGTAGTTCAATCTAGGGGTCTGGGAGCATTCCCCTTAGAAAATAATATAATTTAACATTGCTATATAAGTCAAATATGTAAAAGTGGAGGTGTCAAATTATTATTATAGGAACAGGATGAAAATGTGTAGTAACAACAATAATAATAAATCAAACTCCAATATTAGTGACCTGAAAATTTTTGGAATATCGATCTGTCCCCCCCTCTCGTAATTTAAACCTAACCCTCATTGAGCAAGAAAGGGGGGGGGTAGAAAATCAAGAGCATTTCCACCGTTTTGATTTAGCTTGTGTAAACCATGAGAACAAAACCTTTAATCACTTGTTAGAATCAAGTCGATGCCCTGTGCAACAACGGAGTGACAAGTATTTAAACCTCTAAATATTTTACTTATGTTACGATATATCTATTCATGCACGAGTGTTTGTTTGTTTGGAATTAAGCACAAAGCTACACAATGGGCTATCTGTGCTTTGCCCACCACGGTTATCGAAACTCAGTTTCTAGCGTTGTAAGTCCGCAGACATACCGCTGTGCTACTGGGGGGCTTTGAAATATTGTTTGTTTGTTTGTTTG
>NW_013679776.1:1196-7077 GCF_000517525.1 Limulus polyphemus
TTTAAGGTTTGTAAAAGATAATGTTTCAGGGGGACCTCTGCTACTGGGGGACTTGCAGGAGTGCGAGAACAAAATATGACAAGAACTTAACTTTCAACATATCTCACATCCAGCAGTCTAGTAGCTAATTCTCTTCCTTTGTAACTTTAAGGTTTGTAAAAGATAATGTTTCAGGGGGACCTCTGCTACTGGGGGACTTGCAGGAGTGCGAGAACAAAATATGACAAGAACTTAACTTTCAACATATCTCACATCCAGCAGTCTAGTAGCTAATTCTCTTCCTTTGTAACTTTAAGGTTTGTAAAAGATAATGTTTCAGGGGGACCCAGTCCTCCAGGGGATATCAGACAAAGTCCAATAGATCAACACAAACAGTTTCGAAACAAACCACACCTCTAGACAATCATTTACAATTAATTTATACGCCTTAAGATGTAGCACGCGCGGACGTGAAATTAAGAGGGAATTTGTTATATCAAGCAGAAAATAAACAACATTTAAATTTCTCAAGCTTATAAACTAAGTAGATGGAAGGAAGAGTAACACATTTTATACAGAAACTTCGGAAAAGGTACACCAGGCGGCGAGGAAATTTGTGTCTTAACAACAGTCATTAACAAGTAAAATTTAATTCGAGATAGAAAGTAAGTTTTTAATAAAACTTTCGGACACAACTAACAAGAGTGATGGCTGGTTATTTGATTGCGGACCCCTCGTGTTGGCAGCTTCTAAATTACACACAGGGGCGACGAGTGACACGGATATTAAGCTGATTACTCAGCTGAGACACATAGTTGACGTTGATGAGACAGCGAAAGGAGAAAAAAAAACTCATTTTCTTCAAGCTGTAGATTGTATTTAAATTGAGAACGACCTATCCTGCCTTAGTAACAGGATTAAGCAAAGCCTATGAAAGATGGGCAGTTATTTGTACACGCTTCTTCTGGCGCCCCACTTTGTTGATGAAGATAACCGGTCGAAAAGTCGAACATAAGGCGACAAAAGATAAATATATCAGCCCCACATCTTGTAATTACTTTAACATATGGTGATCATAACAACCTTTTACCACGTGGGTGGGTGTAAAACTTAAAGTTTTTATTTAAGTTACTTTTTCGAATCTGAGTAAAAACTAAAGTGGAAACCTATTCGGTAACTTCAGAAACTCCGTACTTGGTCTGTTTATGTAGCTTTTATTTACTTGAACCTGTTCATGTGCATCACGAAAGATGTTTCATATTTGTTGCCAAAAACATTTCTAGCTGTTGATTTTGTAAGAAGAAGTCTGTTGTATAGTGACGGTTTTAATGATTTCATGGCATTAAGCTTAACTTGTTTACTACATTCGTAATATTAGTCTTTATTACACGGAACTTCCCGTGGAGGAGTAAATTTCGAACACCACGTGCCTCACTGATAGATTTATTCTATGAGAAGTCAGTTTCTAACACGTGCCTTACTAGTAGATTTATTCTATAAAGAGTTAGTTTCGAACACGTACTTTACTAGTAAATTATTTTATAAGAAGTCAGTTTCTAACACGTGCCTTACTAGTAGATTTATTCTATAAAGAGTTAGTTTCGAACACGTACTTTACTAGTAAATTATTCTATAAGAAGTCAGTTTCTAACACGTGCCTTACTAGAAGATTTATTCTATAAAGAGTTAGTTTCGAACACGTACTTTACTAGTAAATCATTTTATAAGAAGTCAGTTTCGAACACGTGCCTTACTATAAGGAATTAGTTTCGAGCACGTGCCTTACTAGTAAATTATTCTATAAGAAGTCAGTTTCGAACACGTGCCTTACAAGTAAATTATTCTATAAGAAATCAGTTTCGAACACGTGCCTTCTATAAGGAGTTAGTTTCGAGCACGTGCCTTACTATTAAATTATTCTATAAGAAATCTTTCTTCGAACAAGTACTTTACTGGTAATTAATTTTGTAAAGAGTCAGTTTCGAACATGTGTCTTACTTGTAGATTTTTTTTTCAGTCCGAAGGCTCATGAACTGACTTCTGATATCAAACACAAATTCACAGAAAAATTAACATATGTGAATTATAAAGATAGATTAACAATAATCCCAAAAGAGATAGCCTTCGTAACTATAACAATAGTTAAACAGCCAAGTTTGAGCTCAGTAACTTGTAGTCAAGGAAACTGTTCGAATACCCCCAAAATGGAAAAGGAAATCACTTATTTTTCTCAGATAAATATCCAAGTTTAACATGTCAAATAAATACTGGTTCCTAAATTATTTCTTCAGTGATTCTTTAACTGTACTGTCGCTCTCAGAATGTATATATCCTTATTATCGTAATGGCATTATGGCTTGTAAACTTCCCTCGTTAGTACTTTAACAGCACTGCCGGTAGACAACTTACTGCCTGTATCGGACAACTGCCGGTAGACAACTAACTGCCTGTATCCGACAACTGCCGGTAGACAACTAACTGCCTGTATCCGACAACTGCCGGTATAGTCAACTGTACGGTAGATAGGTCATGTGCTTTGATGGAAGAAAATGAAAACAATATTACAAATAAGTTCTACAATTTAGGTACCGTATTTTTTGGTGTATAAGACGCACTTTTTTACCCCAAAATTTGATGTCAAAATCTGTTTGCGTCCTATACACCGAAGGTATGAATAATATATATATGTATATATATACGATATACACAAGCCATATGTAAATATATTTAAATAGGCATGCATAGTTTAGTTCAATTGAATGTGTTATTTATAACAATAGTAGTTTTTTTTCTTTTAAAAACATAACTATTTATAATGCTCCCTAAATAATAAACAAAATAAATTATAGTGAAAGCAATGAAGATTTTGTAGGTTTTGAACCAAACTAAACAACAATAAACCTTTTTTGATTTACGGTATTTTCTTATTTTGATGTTTTGATCTCTTTTGTGTTTAGAACAATATATACTAATTTTTAAAGTATCAAATTGAATTTTTGTTCAATAAAAATCTTTCAAATGCGACTGTAGCTTTTTCCCCCCCCCAAAACTTTGTTTTCAAAATAAGGTTGCGTTTTATATTCCGAAAAATATGGTACATTCTATAAAGTTTTAGTTTAAGTTAGCCTAGGCATTGAACCACAATTGCAATACAAAACCAATATTTTGGTTTAAAATATAGAAAATCGTTTTCTTTGGATTTCTCAGAACTTGTGATTGGTCTGCAGTTGTCCTATACCGGCAGTTAACCCTAGACTCAACTGAATCATGATTTCTATAATTTCTATCTTTATTATTTTAACTCCACTACATACTAGATGTACTTCCTCAGGGTCCCCGAATGTGTTCTGTTTCAAGAGTAAATAAAACCAAAATAAAAAATTTCAAAGTAACAAACATTTTTATTTCTTGCTTTTGAAGTTCATACTGTGTTGTAGCCTGTAGAGTGCGTAATTCCTTTAGTGATTCGTTGCTTGCGCACGTTTTACAGTAAATATTGAAACACTAAGCTCTCTTAGGCGACGTCATTTTAGTGTCTACTGACTGACTGACAAACAACACACTACTGTATAGTGGTGCGAGTGGTTAAAACAGGTGATCCTTACAGACGGCCTTCAGAACCCTTTCGAGGAAATGACTCTTAAACTTCCAATCCTCAATACTTTAAGTACGCTAAAATTATTAGAGTACCACCCCTTTCTTTTAACAATCCTGGTAACAAAACAAATTCTAGTCCATTACTAATACTAAACTGTGTGATATGCAAATACTACACTCCTGTAGTCTGTATTCCATATCTTAAATTTAGCTTGGGATGTTTCTTTCTGTAGTACGTTTGGTCAAATTACTTATCTACTGGAGCTTGTAACAATCACATGGAGCTTGGGCGGTACCTTGTGGCTGTCACATGAAACTTGAGCAGCACCTTGTGACTGTGACACGGAACTTTGTCAGTACCATGTGACTCTCACATAGAGCTAGTTGGGTAAATTGCGACAGTCATATGAAGTTTTATTTCAACTTCATTCTTGTTTAGCTCTACTCTTTTCATCGTTTTATTTCAACTTCATTCTTGGTTTGCTCTACTCTTTTCAACGTTTTATTTCAACTTCATTCTTGTATTGCTCTACTCTTTTCAACGTTTTATTTCAACTTCATTCTTCTTTTGCTCTACTCTTTTCAATGTTTGACTTCAACTTCATTCTTCTTTTGCTTTAAACTTTTCAACGTTTTATTTCAACTTCATTCTTGGTTTGCTTTACTCTTTTCAACGTTTTATTTCAACTTCATTCTTGATTTGTTCTACTTTTTTCGACGATTTATTTCAACTTCATTGTTGTTTTGCTCTACTCTTTTCAACGTTTTATTTCAACTTCATTCTTGTATTGCTCCGTTGAAAAGAGTAGAGCAAAACAACAATGAATTTGAAATAAAACGTTGAAAAGAGTATTTTGTTTCAACTTCATTCTTGTTTTGCTCTACTCTTTTCAACGTTTTATTTCAAGCCCAAGCTTGTTTAAATTCGTCTTTCAGTATAGATACAGTTTTGGTTTGTATCTTCATCGTGGCCCGGCATGTCCAGGTGGTTAGATCGCTCTTTTCGCAATCTGCGGGTCGCGGGTTCGAATCCCCCGTCCCGCCAAAACATGCTCACCCTTTCAGCTGTGGGGGAGTTATAATGTGAAGGTCAATCCTACTATTCGTTGGTAAATGAATAACCCAAGAGTTGGCGGTGGGTGGTGATGACTACCTTCCCTCTAGTCTTTCACTGATAAATTAGGGATGGTTAGCCCTCGTGTAACTTTGCACGAAATTCATAACAAATTTATCTTCTCGTTGCACACATTTTAGATAAAACTAGTGGCCTCTGGTGAGTCAGTATTTTCAATATATTTCCGTTTCATAGTTCAGGGCCCTCACATGCTTTATGAAACTAGTCATCATCACGTATTGCCGATGACGTATTTAATTAAGCGGGTTTGCGACATTTCCTGAAATTATTTTACTTATAATATTACAAGAAGTCTCCAAGAAGATACAGCAACATTAATCTTGAAAGTGTTCTCTTCGACTGGAGAGTCTTTACGGTAAAGACCTCCACACTTGATTTATCCACCAACATCCAGCGTTACCCCAGGAGGGATAGTTCCAAGTCAGATGATCAAATTTGTCTGGCTGCGAGCATGCGTGATGCTTGGCCATGTAGAAATTTCATATAATATATTTAAAAAAAAATATCAAGAAAAATCATCATCCCCAGTTTTACAAGGAAGATTAACTTTATCTGCAATTTAATATAACTTTAATGAAAAGTTGAAACATGAAATCATAAATTGATAATACAGAGGGCTGAGTATGTTAAATAAACTTATTTTGGATATTTAAACCAACAGCAGATACCAAACAGTTTATTGAACACAGATTGTAAAAGTGAATAACGGTCTAAAAGGTATCTACAGAAAATAATATGAATTAGGTTACGATACAAACGGCTACTGCAGAACACAAAACTAAAGTGTAGTGGAGTAAGGCACATAAATATTATTTCAATACAAGAAAAGTGTAATAGATTAAGGTACATAAAGCTGTTTATAGAATAGAAAACTAAAGTGTAGTGAAGTACGTTACATAAAGGTATTTCACTGAAAGAAAAGTATAATAGATCAAGGTACATAAAGCTGTTTATAGAATAGAAAACTAAAGTGTAGTGAAGTACGTTACATAAAGCTATTTCACTGAAAGAAAAGTGTAATAGATCAAGGTACATAAAGCTGTTTATAGAATAGAAAACTAAAGTGTAGTGAAGTACGTTACATAAAGGTATTTCACTGAAAGAAAAGTGTAATAGATCAAGGTACATAAAGCTGTTTATAGAATAGAAAACTAAAGTGTAGTGAAGTAC
>NW_013679777.1:0-1131 GCF_000517525.1 Limulus polyphemus
TACTGCATGTAGGTTTATCATGTCGTCAATGTATACTATATTACTGATATCAAAAGTATATTTTAACATCACGATATGACCAACTAAAAAGTTGTGTAGTACCTTGGTATACTCTGTGATTTGACGTATTGGCACCATGTTTACTGCATGTAAGTTTATCATGTCGTCAATGTATACTATATTACTGATATCAGAAGTATATGTTAACATCACCACGATATGACCAACTAAAAAGTTGTGTAGTACCTTGGTATACTCTGTGATTTGACGTATTGCCACCAAGTTTACTGCATGTAGGTTTATCATGTCGTCAATGTATACTATATTACTGATATCAGAAGTATATGTTAACATCACGATATGACCAACTAAAAAGTTGTGTAGCACCTTGGTATACTCTGTGATTTGACGTATTGCCACCATGTTTACTGCATGTAGGTTTATCATGTCGTCAATGTATACTATATTACTGATATCAGAAGTATATGTTAACATCACGATATGACCAACTAAAAAGTTGTGTAGCACCTTGCCAGAAATGATTTATTGTTTTCCTTTTTTAGATGATGTGTTGGGAAAAATTAAGATTTGTCCAGATTAATATCGCGAGTTTCAAAATAACGAAAACTACGTGTACGTACTTATCCTTGACCCCCCCCCCCCAAGTGTATGTCTTAAACATGAATCTCCTGAAATAATGTTTGTTTGCTTCTAGTTAAGCACAAAGATACACAATGGGCTATCTGTGATCTGCCCACCACGGGTATCCAAACCAGGTTTCTAGTGTTGTAAGCCCGTGAAATAAGAGAAAACGACATGCACAAAGATCAAATACTAAATTCATAGTGATTCATTTTACACAGATAAATTTTAAACCTAGATTTGACGGGAAAAACAACAACAAAAACCATCACACAGAATTAACGGTATTTTACAAAGAAAAGTTTGAATTAACTGAAACTTTCCGTTTAGTTCAAAGTAGTGGGAACATCAGTTGTGCACCATTATTAACTACTTAGTAATACTCTGTTAATTGTTAAAATATAGTTTGTTAATAATGTTTTGACACCATTATTAACTACTAAGTAATACTCTGTTAATTGTTAAAATATAGTTTGTTAATAATGTTTT
>NW_013679777.1:2000-3716 GCF_000517525.1 Limulus polyphemus
TTTGTTAATAATGTTTTTACACCATTATTAACTACCCAGTAATACTCTGTTAATTGTTAAAATATAGTTTGTTAATAATGTTTTTACACCATTATTAAATACCCAGTAATACTCTGTTAATTGTTAAAATATAGTTTGTTAATATTATAATTATATGAACTTACTGTTACTACACAGTATGTCTCGTAATGTTTGACATTTGGTAAACAAACCTTCTCAGTTCGGTTAAGAAACCGTCAAGTATAATAACACTGACAACACTAAACGTGGATTACCTGAGACATTCCTACCTTTAGAAACAGGTTAATACCAAACGCCACTTCACGAAGTGAGCGTGCAAACGAAACGTGATGCTTCTTGATCCCGCTGAAACATATATGATTATAAAAACGGGCAAGTTTAGCTGAAACTTCCGTCAAGTGGTGAGGTATTGTAACTTAGTCTCACTCAGTGAAACGTGTGTTTCGTCCAAAACACAGCGGCAGTGTAAACACAGTCATCTTTGTATTTCTAGAAAATGTTACGGTCCAATGTTTCGAATGTGAACTAATAAAAAAGTCAACTAAATTAAGACGAAACAATAATACGCTGGAATCGATGTCAGTCGATCGGTGAGAATCGCCGAGTCTAGGAAAGTACTCATTTCACTAAGCCTTTAGCTGAAGCTCTCTCTCTTCGCATAGGTCACAAGGAAGCCATCTTGGAAGGCTGCTCGTGCTTACTAAACACTAGCGAAGGGTTGGACTGATAGAGGAGAAAACACGTTTCTCTTTTTGCCGTAGAATGAGTCAGGGAAATCAGGGTCACGATCCAGAGGGCTGACACTTCTTCCCACAGGGTGTGGGACGTTCGGCAGTGTAGACTATTGAAAATCAGCACCGGTAAAGACCATCGCTTCTCTGTACGATATTAGCTAAAAATAATTTACTAGATTCACAGATTCGTAGATTAGGTCCGTATATAACATTTTGTAAAGGTTTATTGGAAACACATTCGTAATTAAAGAAGAACACACCAGTTACATGATTCACCAAAGTACAGAAGTTTCATTGTTTTGGTTTGTTTTCCATAATAAACTTTATAACCTTTCAAACACTTTATTATTGTACGTTCCAGCACAGAAAAGGTTTTGTTTATTTCAAGTAAAATTTCTCGTGTAGATCCACAAAGGTGATCGGTCCATGGTCTTCCCTACTTGTGATCTGAATGATCAGAGGGAAGACAGCTACTCAGCAGCACCCACCGCTAATTCTTGGGATACTCATGTCCAACAAAAAAGTGGGATCTGACAGTTACGTTTTCGCGGCGACAAGCCGCGAACCGTGATACTTGGTTTTCAGTAACCGAGCACGATGACCACTAGGTCATGTCATGCGGTAATCAGGATTTTTTAAGGAAGGGAGGGGGGATCACCTTTAATTCACTAAAAGAAAGACCGCTACGAATATACTTGATAAGAAAATAACAATAGTTGTATTATAGATTCAAAGTTTTTATTCAATAGAAAATTTCAAATTCTGCCTTATCCTTATATATTATACTGTGATTTGTTAATTTTAATATATAACACAGTTTTTATATGTAGATACATAACATATATATAAAATGTTTGTTACGTTTATTGAATTTCACGCAAAGCTATATCTATCTATATATATATCTATAGAGTTTGTTTGTTTTTTAATTATGCACCAAGCTACACAAGGGCTATCTGTG
>NW_013679777.1:4475-8096 GCF_000517525.1 Limulus polyphemus
AAGTCACAGATTGTCTTTTCAGTTTATCTTTTGTGAAAAAGAAAATAAATCTGTAACATATATGTATATAATCATTAAACAGTTTCGATGACGAGGAACCCACTTTGAGACTAATAATGGCTGGAGACGGCTTAAATGGGTAATGAAGAAAAACTTTAATATAAGTTTAACATGACAGCAAATGTACGACGTTTCGACAAGGTTTTGTCATTATCATTTTGGTACCTGATGATGACAAAACCTTGTCGAAACGTTGTACATTTGCTGTCATGTTAAACTTATATTAAAGTTTTTCTTCATTACCCATTTAAGCCGTCTCCAGCCATTATTAGTCTCAAAGTGGGTTCCTCGTCATCGAAACTGTTTAATGATTATATACATATATGTTACAGATTTATTTTCTTTTTCACAAAAGATAAACTGAAAAGACAATCTGTGACTTAGAGGCCTAACGCATTCTTTGATTGGCCCTACCTTTTGTTGTAGACTGTAGTATCGCATATTTAAGGTTCATGAGTACAGCTTCTATAACAAAGCAAATAAATACAGTTAGGTCTCATATAATGATGAATTTTATATAATATTTATGTGGTTTTACGTCCTTTTTATTTCATCATATTATTACCTAAATTAATTTATGTATGTGAATATCGTTATGACATTGGACTAATTTATTATTTAATGTCATGCCAGCTATTAATGATTATACATATGTGTTAAAGATTTATTTTCTTTTTCACCAAAGCTAATATTGAAAAGAGAATCTGTGACGTAGAGGCCTAATGCCGAATTAAAAAAAGGACTAAAAACCACACAAATATTATATACACTACACCATCATAATAGGTATAACCGTACTGCTTTAGTTTGCTGACCCAAGCTGTACTGATGAGCCTCGAATAGGCGAAACTGCGGTCCACAGCAGAGGGTATGACAATCAGAGAATGAACCAGGCCTCTACGCCACGGATTCTCTTTTCAGTTTTACCTTCGGTGAACAAGAAAATAATCTGTAATATATATGTGAAAACACATATATAGGAGAAACCGGAAGACCTTTCCACACACGCATTTCAGAACACATCAGTGCGCCATATACACACGACCAACACAAAACCGCTCTTGCAGAACAGTTCCTACTGTTACAACAGCGGAAGTCACGCGACGCTTCTGGCGCGTTTGGCGCTGGTAGCGTGCGTGAAATTTCTCGAATGATCGGGGAGGCCCGAGTATATTCGAAACGCCCCCTTCTTTAGTATATAAGCCTGGCAGAGAAGCCAGTGATATATAGATAATTAAAGAAGCGAACAGTAGTTACGATAATATAAAGTGTGTGTGTTTTTTACTCGTCGAAAGCGAAATTATCGAGATTGTGAATCGCTGTGATTTATAGCGTGTATTAAATAAGTTGTTAAGTTTAATTTGACGAGAAACGTACTGATTGTGGAATTACTGTGTACTAAAGTTTGTATCGAAAAAGAATAAACTGGTTTAATCAAGAAAGGACTTGTATAGCTGAAGATCCTCGGAAAGAATTTCTACCGGAAATTAACAAACAAGCAGATACATAACACTACACAAACACGGATCCCCAAACACAGAAAACAAAAACCCATTTAACCTTTGTATTTTACAAAAAAAACAAACAAATATTTTAAAGAGAGAAAATATATGGAAGCTTTACTCATTAACGAGAAAAATCCAAAAATGAACAGAGACAATGGATGGTACATGAAACCAAAACACCATTCACAGAACAACTAATTGTATCAATACATTTTACACTTATTACTAAGACTTGTTTACTCTGAGGTACCAGACAGTCTTAGAAGTTGTTAAGAAACAATAGTAAGTGGAAATGATTCGAAATTTACTAGCAGTGTTAAAAACAAATGTGTTTTCAGTTAATCATAAAACATATTTCGGTTCTCTTTATTTTTATATTTTATTATAGTAATATATGTCATATGTTAGCATAGCTACGTAATATAAACATACTATATTAGAATAATAATGAAACAACAATTATTTTATACATTGTTGGAGACATGTACCACAGACTTGATAGATGGAACATCACAATCCATTTTATAAATTTACCTATACTTCAATATCAAACAGTTTGTATGTATTAACCATGAAGATGCTGTAAAAGCCAAACCTTGGTAGCAATAGAAAAACAACAAATATATATACATCTGGAGTGTAAAGGTCGTTTATCTAAACTTTTATCACAATATATATATATACACATTAAATAGTTGGCCTGCTGTATAATATAGAATAATGAATTAGGCCGAATGTCACTATTCACACACCTCTATTAACTTAGGTTACTGTATGGTTATTTAAAACGACTCAAAAACGCCCTAGCTATAATACAAACATCAACATTATAAGAGTCGTAACTGTATTTTTTGTTTTGCTTTGCTGACTCAAACTATACTGATACATCTTCAGTAAGTGATATTACAGTCCACAACGGCCAATCAAGGAATGCATTAGGCCTCTACGTCACAGATTCTCATTTCAGTTTTATTCTTCGGTAAAGCAGAAAATAAATCTATAACACATACACACATAATCATATTCGTAAATATTGTTATAAAAACAAGGTAACTGTACTCAAATTCGATGACGAGGAACCCACTTTGATACTAATAATGGTTGGAGACTGCTTGAATGGATAATGAAGTTTAACATAACAGCGAATGTACAACGTTTCGACAAGGTTTTGTACCTGATGATGACAAAGCTGCTACTTTTACTGAATGAGTTGTTAACGCTGGCAAATGCCATTAGGCTATCACCCTTATAAACCTAATATTTATGCCTATGTTTATTTTTTCGTATAGGTTAGGGCACCTAGTAATAGGCCTAAGTATTATAATTATTCTCCACATTATAGGTCTAATCTCAATATAGATAAACGAATTCGCTCTGCTAAACAGCTCAAATATTCCTGAATATATTTTACATTGAGTTGGTAACACACTTTAGATCTACTGACAACTTTAACTTAAAAGCGGAATTCGCTTAATTAATCTCTGGTTTCAGTTTGTTTAAGAACAAGCTCTGTTTCATAAAGGCCTAGGGCCTAGATGAGTGTGACGTAGTCTTCCACTAAAACTGTTTTAAGATCTTAATAAGGACAGATGATGTACTGAGTATCTGTAAAAATAGAGCTAGTTCGCACACAAACTAACCAGAGATTAACCGAGTGAAAAACCACTTTTTTTGGTATATAAACATATCGTCATGTAACTAGATCTGGCATAAAAGCTAGGTGGCATCAAATATTTTCGAAATAAAGAAAAGTTATACAACTTAGGTGAGCATAAAGACAGAAAACTACGTTTTTCTTTAATTCTGATAACCATAAGTCTTTAGTTACACTTAGCTGATAAGATTCGAATAGGTTCTTATTAGTATCCATTCACTTTTGTAATATCGGTGTGTACAAATTAAAATAATCAAATAATAGACATTAATGTGTGCTAGTAATAATATTTCAGACTTAAGGAAACACGTGATATAGCTATAGAATATAGTTTTATATTTCGTAGTTAGGTTATAAACAGAACTGTGTTTTTCTGATTCAGGTTAATGATATATATATTGT
>NW_013679778.1:0-1283 GCF_000517525.1 Limulus polyphemus
AAACCTGCAACAGTGGCAGCTCGAACAGCAAAATAAACTGTAGATATTACACCAGTTGTTGGAGGAATAACAAAAAAAACAAAAAAAAACAAGAAGAGAGACAACAGCAGTGGCAAGAAAACTTGCAACAGTGGCAGCTCGAACAGCAAAATAAACAAGAGAGATTACGATAGTTGTTGGAAGAAAAAGAAAAGATACAAGAAGAGAGACAACAGCAGTGGCAAGAAAACCTGCAACAGTGGCAGCTCGAACAGCAAAATAAACTGGAGATATTACACCAGTTGTTGGAGGAATAACAAAAAAAACAAAAAAAAAACAAGAAGAACGAGAAAATAAACAAGAAGAGAGACAACAGCAGTTGTTGGAAAAGAAAGAAAATAAACAAGAAGAGAGACTAAAGCAGTTGCCAGAAAACTAGCACCAGTAGCAACTGGAACAAGAAAGGAAAAAAGAAGTACAAATGGAAAATATTAATAAATTTCAAAGTGAATTAAATACATTAAAGGATGAATTACTTTCTTTTACACAAGGATGATATATTAGCCATATACCTAATCAGCCCCAGACAACAGGAAGCCCGTTCCAGACCATGCAGCTAAACCCTAATGAAGACATATTCAGTCCAGCCAGAAGTTACATTCCAGACATGAGTGTCAGCAATGGGGTGATCTAGTACGAAGGAAGCCACAGGAATTCGATGGGAAGGCACCATGGGAAGCATATAGAGCACAATTTGAGCTACTGGCAGAGATGAATGGATGGACAGAGGAATAGAAAGCAGTATATCTGGCAACAAGCCTGAAGGGACAACCACTGAAAATACTTGGACAGTTGTCAACAGATGACAGGTACAACTGTAGAGCACTGGTAGCTGCTCTAGAGCTCAGGTATGGAACTCAAAATCAGTCCAAAGTCTACAGGGCTAGGTTTAGGACGAGAGTCTGTACTAAAGGGGAGAACCTCCAAGAGCTGGCACAGGATTTGGAAAGTATAACACACAAGGCCTACCCAACTGCTCCACCCGATGTTCTCAAGCTGTTGCCAGGAGATCAGTTTGTAGACACATTGGACAGTCTATAACTGAAGATACAAGTAAAGCATGCACACCTCTCTACTATGCAGGGTACAGTGGCCAGAGCTCTTGAAATCGAATCTTGTGGAAGCAGTGGAAGACTCATCCAGGTCAGCAGATCTGAAGATTGGAAGGTCAATTGTGGCAGGTAATTAAGTAGTACCCATAACAGTGGCTAATGTCTCTAAATGTGAGCAGACACTTAAGGAAG
>NW_013679778.1:1816-3986 GCF_000517525.1 Limulus polyphemus
AGGCACTCACCATCCAATAAAGATCCCTCCCTGGAGAATAGCTCTGGCAAAGTGGCAAGAGATGGAGAAGGTCATGGAAGGCCCAATTAAGGAAGGGATAGTCGAGACATCAGATAGTCCCTGGTCAGCTCCTGTCATGTTAGTCCAGAAGAAGGATGGGACCCAACATAGCTCTGTGGACTTCAGAGCTTTTAACAATATAACTGCCAAGAATTGATGATACTCTTGATGCTCTAAATGGAGCCAGGTGGTTTTCAACTGTGGACTTAAAGTCGGGTTTCCACCAAGTTAAAATGGCTGAAGCAGATAAACCTAAGACTGCATTTAGTTATGGCCATGGTCTCTGGCAATACTGTGTGATGCCAGCAACATTTGAAAGACCGATGGAAAGAGTACTGGAAGGCCTACAAAAGAGGATAGCCCTAGTGTACTTGGATGGTGTCATTGTGTTTGCAACAACGTTTGATGAGGAAATGTCTCGGCTGGAGGAAGTATTCAAGCGTTTGAAAGCAGCAAATCTCAAACTCCATCCCAAGAAGAGCCACTTGTTCTAGAAAGAGGTGCTTTACTTGGGTCACGTTGTAAGTGAGCATGGTGTGTGAACTGATCCTGACAAGGTGAAAGCAGTGCATGATTGTCCAACACCAGACAATGTGGGAGAGTTAAGAAGTTTCTTGGGACTATGTACCTATTACCGGTAGTTTGTAAAGAACTTTGCAACTATGGCTGTTCCACTAAGTCTTTAATGTGTTGTTGTATCTAACCTGGTACTGGCAGGGGTTGTTGTAAGTCTTTAATGTGTTGTATCTAACCTGGTATTGGCAGGGATTGTTGCAAATCTTTAATGTTTCGTTTTTCTAACCTGTTCTTTCACTTGTGTCCAGATATTGTCGTAACTTCATCAGATCACCCAATGTTGTTGATTTGGCCACTGATTTAAAGGTTTTTGTAATCAGAACGGAACATAGATCTGTTGGTTCTGTGTCTTTGACAATTGACGCTAGCATTCTACGTGATACTGGGGCGACTCAATCATTGTTGTTAGAATGAGTATTATCTATAGATTTGGGTTCTGCCACTGGTGAGTCTGTTATTGCTCAGAGTATTGAGGGTATCTTTGTTAATGTTCCTCTTCATAATATTTATTTAGTATCAGACCTAGTTTTGGGACCAGTTGTAGTTGGGGTAAGACCTATTCTTCCAATTAAGGGTGTTGATTGTTGTTGGCAAACGATTTGTCCTTTTTTGGATCTGACAGGGATCTTCTGAATAATCATCCTACTGACAATACCTCGGTGAGAGCAACGATAGACGTGAAGGATCTGATTCACCTAGTGAAGTTCCGTTTACTAAAAGTAAACTGATCACTAAACAAGAAAAAGATTTGCAGATCACTTCATTATTTAAATATGCGCTCCCGAAAGATGAACTGTAGAATGTTCCAAATGGTTATTTTTCAAAAATGGTGTGCTTATGAGGAAATGGAGACCGATAGATGTGGCAGTTTCAGAGAACTGGGCTATTGTTTATCAAATCGTTATTCCCAAAGCATATCATCCTGAAATATTGAAAATTGCCCATGAATTCCCCATGGGTGGTCATTTAGGTGTCCACAAGACAGGTGACAAAATTATGAAATATTTCTTTTGTCCAAAATTAGGCAATACGTTTATCAATTTGCAAATTTTGTCATACCTGGCAGTTGGTCGGAAAGTCTAACCAGAGAAAGAAAAAGAAAAACAGAAAGAGATAGAAAGAAAGAGCCAAAGGAAGAGACAAAGAAAGAAAGAAAAAGAGACAAAGGAAGAGACAAAGAGAGAAAGAAAAAGAGAGGAATAAAGAGACAAAGAAAGAAAGAAAAAAGAGACAGAAAGAGAGAAAGAAAGAAAGAAAGAAAAGAAAAACAAAACATAAGGCTGTTAAGTTGCAATTTATCATTATGAGGATATGGTTTGAAGATTATCCATATCATAATGGTTTATTACATTTGTGCCGGTGTACTTTAATGTACTATATAATTTTCTGATAAAGTGATTTGTACAGGTTGTATTCTATATTGTAATCGTCATTGAGGCTCTATAATGCTTTAAATAATGTATTATACATAATGTAATCCTGCCAATGTATATATATATAATGTCTTAATCAAAAATTGTCTAAAGCCAATTTT
>NW_013679778.1:4656-6573 GCF_000517525.1 Limulus polyphemus
GCTTGCAACAAAAGATAGATTAAAAATACTTGAGAGAAAACATCCTGTTGTCTACTGTATTGTGAGTAACTTGGAACAAACAGTAACTACTACTGAATGTGGTAGTTGTTTATAAGTTGTTAACCAAAGAGGCAGGAATAAGGTGTATAGATCTATCTTTGGTGTGTTTTTGATACCTGTAATTGGGAATTATTCTGTGTTAATGTTAACATGATAAAGTGACAACAAAAGAAATTTAACAATTCATTTGAACCACTATCTTTATGTTAATATTCCAGTATATACTGAGAATGTACTGCTATGATTGATTTTCCTGGATTTGAATAAAAACTTACAGCTTTCTGGGACTTGAATGATCTTGAACTATCAATCTCATTTGCGTGGTATTCATTCAGTTTCTGCTAAGATCATAAAAGAATGAATAAAATATTGATAAACATTTTTGTCTAAGTCTTTACATTTCTAGATATTTAAATTCGATATACACATTTCAAAAAGGAACTTTAAAAGTATTGATGTCAGTCAACATCTTCAGAGAAAAGAGTATTAGAAGATTTTGTTATAAACAAAATGGAAAGATATATCCTAGAATTAATCCAGAAATCACTAACTTAAAGTAATGTTGGTTGTTGTAACAATATACCATCATATTCACACAGCTGAATTTAAACTGTCTTAAATATGGACTTATACCTACATTTTTGTGTTTTCAGTAGTAATTCAATATAGAAAAAGATTTTATAAAGTGTAAAACTGTATAAATTGCATCTTAATTATTTTTATCTTAAATGTTTGACATTCATTGTAAAAACCATTAAATTTAATTTAAAAGCTCATCAAATAAAGTAATGTATGAGGTATTTATTATTAAAACCTGGTGTGGCCTTTTGTTTGGGTGCTCAACTCGCAATGTACAAGTGATGGGATCAAAACATGCTTGCTCTTTCACCTGTGTAATGTGACAGTCAATCCTACTATTGGTTGGTAAAGAGTAACCCTAGAGTTTATAGTAGGTATTGTTGACTACCTTCCTTCCATGTAGTCTGTCACTAAAGATATTAGTGATAAACAGTACAGTTTTGTAATGTGTGGAAAGGAATGTTAAACAGTGAATAACCTAAAATAACATATTATACATAATAGGGAAACCTTACAGTTGGGCAGTTTGTGGGAACAAATTTATGTAACTGTAACTTAAAAATACATGAAAGGACACACAGTAGTAGAGAGAAACCATACAGTTGTTTAGTGTGTATAAAATATAATACATCATGGCTGTAATGGACTATGTGTATAAAATATAATACATCATGGTTGTAATGGATTATGTGTATAAAATATAATACATCATGGTTGTAATGGACTATGTGTATAAAATATAATACATCATGGTTGTAATGGACTAAGTGTATAAAATATAATACATCATGGCTGTAATGGACTATGTGTATAAAATATAATACATCATGGCTGCAATGGATTATGTGTATAAAATATAATACATCATGGTTGTAATGGACTATGTGTATAAAGTATAGTACATCATGATTGTAATGGACTAAGTGTATAAAATATAATACATCATGGCTGTAATGGATTATGTGTATAAAATATAATACATCATGGTTGTAATAGACTATGTGTATAAAATATAATACATCATGGTTGTAATGGACTATGTGTATAAAGTATAGTACATCATGATTGTAATGGACTATGTGTATAAAATATAATACATCGTGGTTGTAATGGATTAAGTGTATAAAGTATAATACATCATGGCTGTAATGGACTATGTGTATAAAATATAATGCATCATGGCTGTAATGGACTATGTGTATAAAATATAATACATCATGGCTGTAATGGACTATGTGTATAAAATATAATACATCATGGCTGTAATGGACTATGTGT
>NW_013679778.1:7386-8479 GCF_000517525.1 Limulus polyphemus
CACTAAACGGTAAACTTATCTGACTTGATGATGATTTTATTTTATTGGTGAACATAATAAAAAAACATGTTTACAAATGTTAGAATTCAATAAAACCATAGTATACTTCTTAATAGGTTACATTTATTAAGTCTTGACCGATCTCCAATCACGTAACTTTGTTTAATACTGTATGTATATTTCTATATCTAGGTAAGCTACCCGGACCTTATGATAACAATATCGTCTTCAGAAATTGTACATTTGTAACAGTTGTTACGTCTCCGTTTGTTAATTGATTTCCCGTAAATTCGTTCGACGAAACTTTAAGTCCTTTCTTAATAAAACTGGTTTATTCTTTCCGAATACAACTTTACGATACACTTAATTTCCACAGTCGCTCTATAACAAACGCTATATCTCACGTGGCCAACAATATTCTGTCCGCATACATTCAATTACTCATTACACTGTTGTCCCGTCACGTTGTCACCATCTTATATATACCAGACTACCCTATATCTAGTAAATGCTAGGGCATTCACGAAGGAACAGGATATTTCTAAAAACGTGGGGTGACACTAGTCACGTGACCTCGCTGACGCAACACTGCCCCTCCTTAGTATTGTTCGTCCCGAACAATAACCACATACAATAAACCAATAACAATTAACAATAGCTTAATTAAATGTACAGAATTACAAATACAAAATTACAATTCAACAAAGTCTCTTAATTTTACGGGACGTATCTTATTCCGTACTGGTCTCCGTCTCGTTGGCTTCTACTTCATATGGGGTTCATCCGCTTCATCAGTAAATGTCCAATCATCGGTAACAGTCACATCAGTGGTAGTAACTTCACCAAGAGCTTCACCGTTTCCCTTCTCAAAACTGAGTAGAGTTTCTTCTTCGATGGTGGCTTCTTCAGGTGGCACGTCTTCAGCAGCGTCATTTGTTCTGTTTTCCACTTCGTCCCAACTGAAAAGTCCTGGACCGTGATAACGCCAAAGCCTGTTGGCATGCCCTCTTTTGGCTTTCCTCGCCGACCACATTTTATCCGGAAAGTCACGTCTGAGAGACGATCCACTATGTCATATGGGCCTTCCCATGGA
>NW_013679779.1:0-2415 GCF_000517525.1 Limulus polyphemus
TGACTGGTTTTGGGTTCCATACCTGAGTTCTAGAGTTCAATTACTCACTATCTATACATACATTACCTTACCCTACCGCGTCACGTTTTCCCCTCTTATATATATACCAGCCTACCCTACTAGTAAATACTAGACCATTCGCCAAGATACGGGATAGTTCTAGAAACGTTGCGTCACGGTGGTCATGTGACTCGATGACGCAACAATATCTTTCAAAACATACAAGGAGTTCCAATGGTAAGAAACTTCAATCTCACAAATTGCGGATTTATATTTATTCGATGAAATTTTCATACATTATAAATCTCGGTGAGAAATTATATCCTAAAACCTATTCAAATGGCCGCACTTGTAGATATACAGATAACATTCTTATGCCTAATTATCAAGGTTTTCTTGATTGTTTGTTTGTTTAAAGTTAAACACAAACCTACATGATGGGCCATTTGTGCTCTGTCCACCACGGATATCGAAACCCGGTTCTAGCGTTGTAAGTCCGCAGACATGCTGATGTGTCACTAGGGGGCAGGTTTTCTTGACGTGGTCGAACAAATACACCACCGCAACTCACTCTAGACAAAAGTTTTTTTCACTAAAAATGAAACACGAGACCTAGATCTAGATATCAGCAATAGTAATCGAACATTCAGTTTCAATGTTTTCAATAAGACGGACATTCTCAACTTTCAAGTTACAAACTTTCTATTTCCAAACATTCCTGATACTTCATGTTACAACGTTTGCTACTCACAGCTTATTAAGCAAAAGAGAGTTGTTCAACATTACAAAACAACCTCTTGGATACAGCTTGTAAATTCGCTCTCATTTTCACAAAAACAAGGTTTCTCCTATTGTATTTTAAACACAAAATTCATTCAATTCAGTGAGAAGTTGAACATTATTCTTGGTAGTAATTATGGGTTTAAAATTATGAGTTTAGAAGCTTTACAAAATATCGCGACCTTTTACGAACTTTCACGCCTACACTTCAATTCCTTTGAAAATTGTTTAGAGTAATGGTGAACCAATTAAATGTATTGACCACCATTTGTTTTTCCATCCTTTAATTTAAACTTTTATTATGCATAGCTAATACTAGCTATGTAAGTTTATAGCATGACCTGACGTCAAAGTTGAGTAACAGTAGTTTTTGTTACATGCCTTCTTCGTCATATTAACGATTGTTATGTTTCCCATCTAACTCTTTTTAGCCGCTGCATAGAGGCTCATAGTAGAGCTCCGAGTTTTTTTGTTTTGTTTTTTTAGTATAAACTTTTTGAGTTCATAATTCCGTCATCTCTTGGCCGATTAGAGATCTAGTTACAATATTGGACTCAGGAGGTTAAACCCTTTCGATTGATGTGTTTGACCACGCCCAAGGTCTCACAGATTAATTTACTCTAATCCTGCCTAAAAGTTTTTCAAGTTGAGGGTAGGCTGGTAGAGATCCCGGTGAGTAATAAAATTGAATCGGGTATAGGCGCGTCCCACGCTTGTTATTGCTGGCGCACAAAAATATAGCTAATAAAAAAAAGAAAAAAGGTCTCCTAGATTAATTTACTCTAATCCTGCCTAAAACAATTTCAAGTGCCGCGGCTATTGAGTATTCCTTCTTTTTTATTACTAAGCTTACTTAAGGTTTATCGTGTTTACTTTTCGGCTTTTACGAAGATATAAGTTTATTTACTGCTTCCTTTTGCCTACTCTAGGTGATTTGTTAAGTTACAGAGGTTAAAGTGGGAGTAATTGTTAGACACACCTCATAGTGTGTTTAACATACTGTTTTGGTTGGAGTGTATTTACCATTAGTACATTATCATTATAGCACCAGTATTATAAGTATTTATTGTACGAGTCAGGCATTCAGTTAATTTCTTATCTATTATGTCTTCGTAAACATGACTAGACACTTGAACACTAACATGGGTCGTAGTAGTACATCTCAGATACTACACTCCTCTAAAATTACTCTATCGGAATTCAATGAGTTTTCATTGGGCACTGGACGTTTTTAGGGAGGGCTTTGCAATATTTGGCTTATATGCGGATATACTGAAGCCAACAGCTAGTGTTTGTATCTTCTGTAAGTAATGTTATTTCCTGGCTATAATGTTTAATATGTATAATTTATTGTTTTATTTATTATTATACTTTTATTTTATAGATTGTTTTGCAAGGTTAATTTAATAGCGTAGAGTCGGAAGACTCTATATGTAAGGATGGCAAAGCTACTCAATAGGCATAAGACAAATATGCACGCTAAATAATCAACAGTGACAGAGTTTTATTTTAAAAGATTATTGCCACTCACTTTCATTTGTTTCTCTACCCAACAAACCCAAAAACAATGCCAAGAAGCCATCGCTAAGATATTGTTACGTCTCCGTTTGTTAATTAATTTTCCGTAACTTCGTT
>NW_013679779.1:3020-4469 GCF_000517525.1 Limulus polyphemus
GATAGCTCTAGAAAGTAGAGGGCGTGAGAATCACATGATCTCGATGACGCAACAACATCAAACCAGAATATGACCAACCCACCAAAATGTTCATCTTTCTTCTTGTTTCAGTCAAAATAACTCTACAACTACTTTATCACTAACGTCAGTTTAAACCTAAATTCGTGTGTTTCTGGGCAGTGCACGATGTCATCGCTTAGTCGTAATAACTAGTAGTAATTTTAAAAAATCAAAACATAATTCTAATGTAAACGATGTTATCATTACCCGTTGAAGTTAGCGATTTTTTTTTACTCCTTCACATTCATACATAATACAGGGGTTGGCTCCCTAAATATACCGACTATATAGTGTACAAAGCATTGGGTATGCTACATGTTGCAGTTATATCATGTTTATATATTATTGGCTGGTAATTCTTGTTTCACCTTTTTATTTAACTTTTTAAAGGAATGGTAGATATCTGTAAAAAAAAATATACATAACATTAAATTTTGTTACACACATTCATATAATACATTAACTTTCAGTCAGAGCAAAAAACGTAACAGAAGAAGTCATAAAAACATTTTATAGAGGTAAAATGATGTAGGGATGATAGTGCCAAAAATAACGCAGACAAGAATATAGGGATGATACAGTTACACATAGATCATCCCTACATGACTTTCAATATTAAAATTTAATGTTACACTGTAAAATGCATTCTTAACTTTGATATTACTGCAGTTGAAAGTTATATATTCCTGACTTTTGGTATGCAGTTTGTTTATCATAAAATATTGTCTTCTTATTGGTTGGCACCAATGTAAATGTAACTAAGAGCCTAGGACTTACGTACAAGGAACACCAAGTTGAGTCAAAACATGTCTTGATTTTTTGTTGTCTTCCAAAAATTGTAGTGCATACTAGAGGGATTTATACATTTTGATGAAAGTTTAGAAAAACAACCTTTACACTCCAGATAAATACAAAATAATATATTTTTATTTCAACCAACGTTTCGCCTTTGCTGCTTCATTAGGGTTAATATACACGACTGAAACAGTGGTAGATATATATTCCCGAATATACATTATAAACGATCTATTCAAAAATGACATTATACGTGTTTAATATCATTACCCCATGTTACGTATTAGAATTTCAAATGGCCCGAAGCCGAGTTAACTGATAATTTAAATTTAGTAATTAAATTGTGCTCTGGGTTTAGTATTTAAATATATGCCGATATATAGTTAATTTGTAATATTTGTCAACAAGATTGATTGCCAACAGTTTTTTAACACAAATACGTTTTAATATATACACAACAATACAATTTACAATAACAAATATTACAAATAGTTATCACAAACAATGATTTATAAACAGAAGTTTCACAAACTTACAACCAATATAAAGTTTTCTTTCTAGTTTGGAACTTCCTTGATATCCTATCGAGGGTTC
>NW_013679779.1:5469-8068 GCF_000517525.1 Limulus polyphemus
CTCTTGGAGTTATGGCAGTTACACTTCTTTTCTATGTGGTTTTTCGCTAGCTTGCCTCATTAATAGGATGCGCAAGCATGCGCGCATGTACGCGGATAAGTAATAATACCCCAGATGCATACCCTCAGGTTCCACTTAGTATGGGTGCAAAATTTGAGGTTTCTAGGTTCTTTCGTCTTGGAGTTATGATGGTCACACACAGACACAGAGATTTCTCGACACCAAAACAGTAGTAGCCACAAAATGTGTTACATTGAATGGAGTAGATTGAAGAAATGCCTCTAGTGTGATTCTATTGTAGACAAACTACTCTTGCAGAAAATTCAGAGTCAGACAATGCATTGGAAACAAATACAGTGCAGAATTCTAGATGTGACGTTGTTCATGGGGAAAAGAAGCTTGGCATTTAAAGGAAAAGTCATTTCGTTGGGATCTAAGAAATGGTAATTTTCTGGGTATTTTGGAGTTGATCAGTCATTATGATCCAATCCTTGAAGAACATCTAAACAAAGTGAAGGAATCTCAAATCGCACATTACCGATTGTAAGTTCATTACCTGTCCCCAATAAGACAAAACGAATTTATATAGTGTTGAGCTAATAATGTAATAAATACTATCCTGAACGAACGAGAAACCTCCTAGTACTATTCTCTAACTGTATATGCAACTCCTGACTCAGTGCATGTAGAACAAACTGTGTATGTTTTATGCTATGTTCACTTTAATGATGAAACTAAGAACTCCAATGTTCAAGAAAGCTTCTTTACATTTGTGGATTTCAATTAAAAAAAAACAGGCGAAGCAATTTCTGGACTGATCCGTGATACTCTCAGGAAGCACAATATACCAAATGCAGACTGCCATGGGCAAGGGTTCGACATTGTAAATAACGTGAGCGGCTCCTACAAAGGTGCTCAACTTCTCAAGCTCATATTCGGAAAAACAACCCACTAGTCACATACTCACCCTGTGCTTGTTACAGCTTTAATCCGTGTGGTGTTCATACTGCTGAATGTTGTCCAGAGGTGATTATGTTCTTTGGAGTTGTTCAAAACTCTACAATGTGTTCAGCTCTAGACTGCAAAAATGGTAAATTTTGAAGAAAACGTTGGCTGCTCTTTGAACAGCACACACATTTGTCTGCCTGGGTAGACAGTGTTAAGCCTTTTAAAGTTCACTCTCCTGGCATAAAGAGAGTTATTGAAATCATACAGAATTTGAATCTGACAGCAGAAACTTGATCGGATTTAAACAGCATTCAGACCTACGTGAAATCGTTTGAGTGCATCCTTATGGCTTCCATTTGGATTAAAGTCCTCACAGCAATCAACTTCACGAACACCGTTCTGCAAGTCAGAGATGCGACTTCGGATGTTGAGGTTGAGAAAATAAAAAGCCTAATTGAAGACGACCTCAAACATTTGAGAGAGAGTTCAGATGCAGTTTTTGCTGAGATTAAACTTGTTGATAAGAGTCTTAGTATGGCAACTTCAATGATGCTGCGTAAGAAAATTAAAGCATAGAGGAAGCACGAGGTTTGCAGATAAAATAACGAGCAAAGAGATGATAGATTCCAATTCAGACGATTGTTTCAAGTGTCAAGTTTTCTATGATCTTCTGGACTACGTCATCGTAAACATGGCCAGGCCTTATGAGGCAACCAGGGAGTCAGAGGCGATATTTGGTGTCATATGGAAATACATAAACTTGAACCAAGAAGATATCTGCAAACAAGCTAGAGTACTTTATTAGAAGTACAGTATTGACGTATCTGAGGATTTAGTGTAAGAAATAGAACACTTAAAGGCGATCCACGCTGCTAATCTGGGGCAAACACCTTTGTCACCACTTCAACTGTTGAACAGTCTCCACAAGTTGAAACTCGACACCTTGTATCCGAATATCCAAGTTGTACTTAGGATCTTCTGCACCTTACAGGACGCTGTCAGACAAGCGGAAATCTCATTCAGTACACTGGCAAGCGTAAAAAATGTTCTGAGATCAAATGTGTGTCAAGATCGACTGATGAGTTTGAGAACACTGGCAGTGAAGGCGCCGATAACAAGGATATTGGATTTTGATGCGGTCATTGAACTGTTTACTAACTTTAGGCTTTAACTTCATTTAATCATAAAAAGCATATTGTTTAGTGTTTTATTTGTATATGTACGATTGATACATTAAGAATGATTAAAATAATAATTCATATTTTTTGGTATTGAACTGTTTCCTAGCGGTAAAGCCCGCAAAGCACCTTTCGTCTATATCACATTTAATCATAAAAAATATAGATTTTGGTTGTTTGTTGTTTTTTTTTTGTATATGGACTTTGATAAATTACTAATGATTGAAATAATAATTTGAGTAATAATTAGTACATTTTTGTTACTTTAAAAATTTAATATATATTTGTTCATACTATATTTACTTTCTTACGCTTATACTGTGAGCTAAAAATGGCTGCTGTGATTTTGCCTTGTTTATGAGCTTATTGCTGTCCTAATTTGGGATCTTATTTTTAATAAGTTCTTTAAAATGATAGTCCCCAGTGGCACAGCGGTATGTCTGCGGACTTACAACGCTAGAATCCGGGTTTCG
>NW_013679780.1:0-6462 GCF_000517525.1 Limulus polyphemus
ACAGTACACCCATGTGCTAGGATTAATTACAGTACACCCATGTGCTAGGATTAGTTACAGTACACCCATGTGCTAGGACTAATTACAGTACACCCATGTGCTAGGACTAATTACAGTACACCCATGTGCTAGGATTAGTTACAGTACACCCATGTGCTAGGAATAATTACAGTACACCCATGTGCTAGATAAAAATGGCTATAATTCAAACAATGATATAGTTAGTGTGTTATATTTTTATTTAAATCGTTGTGTGACGTTCTAACAAAAGGTATGAAAAATGGTTTAGAAATGTAAAATGGTAGGCATAAAAAAAACCACTAAAAGTTGAAAATGAGAAATTAAATAAAAACTTGCAACCTGAATTAACTCGTACAGAAACGTATACAAATATTAATCTGCAGGTTAGTCGCAGAGTAAAATTTCTCTGTAGTTTTCACAGATGTATGATTCTTAAATAGTTTTGAGGTGATGATTTTTGTTTAATTGTTTTGGTTTCTTTTTTCAGCTTCTTTCTCCTAGCAATGTTGCAATGTACGGAGGTTTGTGTGCATTGGCTTCTTTTGACAGACAAGAACTTCTAAAAAATGTGATATCAAGCAGGTAGGTAAAAGTTTCTTGGTTTTGTAAAGTCAAGATGTTTTTACTAGATCTGACAGGAGGTGGAAAGTTTAGGCACTTAACTCTTTTTTTCCGTACAGGATCGTTGGATCACACTGACCTTTAACCCCAAAGTAACCATCAGTTTCTGTACTATAACTTTTAGTATGATAAGTGTATCTTCACAAAATTTGACGTGGTTTTGGTAAACATTACAAGTCTCTTGCACACAAAAAATCTGATTTTTTTAATTAAGTATTTTTACTAAAAATTTCTCCATGAAAATATGGATTCAGAGTTGATCTTTCCAAGTGATTTTCATGTTAAGATTAAAATTACTTTTCTTCATCGGAAAAAAAATCTCAAGTTTTATTTGTGTTCTCTTTAAAACCCCCTAAATAAATATCAGACTTTTTTTTTCAGTAAAACTTTATATTTTATCTGTTATTTTCTATACCCTAATGATATATATACCATCACTTTGATCGACATGTAATGAGAAGGTTATGCTCTCTCATGCTTATTTGTCGAAATAATTTTCTGCTTTGTCTGTTCTTTGTGTTCTTAGACATTTTATTTTCTTGGGGTGACACATGAATTTGTATGTCTTTTTTTTTTGGTAGATGTGTTTAATATTACTATATACTGAGTACTTTAGTTACAGGGCTTTATTTTATTGATTACATCCTAGAATAATCGGGCCGTTCCTTTTAAATTCTTGATTTCAATATTAAACATTTGACATCTCACCATCCGAGACTAGTTGGAGCTAGATGTAATATTAATTAACTACCACCCAGTGTTATTTTATTATGATAAACACGGGTGGTTTAAGTTCACATGATAATTAAAGTTTTTGTAAACATATCGGTTGCTGTAAAAATAACAGTAAAAAGTTGAAGTAGCTACACGTGCCAATTACAGAAACGAAAAATGTTTAAAAAGCCAAACTTTGATATTAGTGAGGTTAGTATTGTTTTTTTTTTTAGAATGTTTTCCACATTTTCTGTGTAACTTAGTTAGACAAGTCTTTCAACTGTACTTTGTTAAGATCTGTTTGTTTGTTTTTTGTTCTCTAGTTCTTTCAAATTGTTTCTTGAGCTGGAACCACAGCTTCGAGATATCGTCTTCAGATTTTATGAATCGAAGTACGCTTCATGTTTGAAACTTCTGGATGAAATCAAGGTACCGTATGGTCTTCAACCAGTTTTAAGTTTTCAGGAATTTTACGGATTCTGCTTTCCAAATGTAAACAGATTTTAATGGATTTGTGACGTTTAATATTTATCGTGAGATTTGTGACTCCTGTTAACGCAAAGAATGTAATTGAATTATATTAAATACGTTTTCCATGTGTTTAATATTTAGCATGGTTTGATAATGCCAAGTTTTGTAGGTGCGTAATCTTACTGAATTTCATTCGTTATTGTTAATGTTTTAAGCCTTTACACAAAGAAGTTTCACGTGAACACTAAACATGATTGAGTATTATCAGTAACAAAAGGAATATTAGGGTAGTAGCTTGCCTCACAGTCACTTCTTCATATAGCCAATAATTACCTAAAATGAGGAGTCCCCCTGAGAATTATAGGAAGGGTTAATCTTTTAAGAACAGTGCCCCACATCCTTTAAACTAAATCCTATGTAGTCAGTCATGCACCATCTGATGACCATGATTATTCAGTGTTATCCATCTCCACAATTTCCATTTTAATAAGGGCCTGGCATGGCCTAGTGTTTAGGGCACTTGACTCGTAGTCTGCTAGTCAAGAATTCGAATTCCTTTCAGCTGTTGGGGCATTATAATTTGATGGTCAATCCCACTATTTGTTGGTAAAAAAAGTAGCCCATGAGATGGTGGTGGGAGGTGTTAACTAGCTGCCTTCCCTTTAGTCTATCGTTTCTTAATTAGGGATGGCTAGTGCAGAAAGTACTTGAATAGCTTTGCCCAAAATACCAAAAACAAACAACACTATTTTGACAAACATTTGTGAAGGACGGCTAGGTCAAACATTATGGGAAATATTTCAGAAACATGACTAATGGCCACATGAACAACATGAATGATGGCCACATGAACAACATGAATGATGGCCACATGAACAAAACAACTATACAGAAGGATATATGAATGATGGCCACATGAACTAAACAACTATACAGAAGGATATATGAATGATGGCCACATGAACAAAACAAATATACAGAAGGATATATGAGTGAACTTCACAGAAACGAGATCAAATTTGGTTGCTCGTGACCATGAACTAAGTATATATATACACATAACTTATGACAAGATGACTTGTATTATTTTTTTTTAGATTGTTCTTATACAACGTAACTGACCTTCTCTATATCACTTTCCATTTTAACCATACTCGACCGATAATGTATTAGATTTACTAAACACAGAAATGTAGCTTCAAGTTACTTGCATATTTATTAATTTAGATTTACTAAATACAGAAACGTAGCTTCAAGTTACTTGCATATTTATTAATTTAGATTTACTAAACACAGAAACGTAGCTTCAAGTTACTTGCATATTTATTAATTTAGATTTACTAAACACAGAAACGTAGCTTCAAGTTACTTGCACATTTATTAATTTAGATTTACTAAACACAGAAACGTAGCTTCAAGTTACTTGCATGTTTATCCATAAATGTTTCAAAGTAATTGTATAACTGTTCTTCAGATAGTTGAATCTTGTGTACTAGAACTTTAAAATATTTCAAAATAACTGATGTTTATCAAATACTTTATTCTTCTTCGATATCGTATGTGATATGAAACCAGTTTAAGACGTATCACAGATTGTCATATTACTCTCTACTTTGTCAGATCTGTTTAGGTGATACCAGAAATGTATTATCCAAATACTAGCTTGAACTGACTGTGTAAGTTTGATTAAACATGCACATACTGGATTTCATGATAGATTTTCATGTCTTTGTAGAAAAAAAAATAAAAATTTTACTCATTATTTATAAGTAATAGATCGTTTATCTTAATAATGCACTAAATATTTAGTGATACGTTAATCTTGTGTCATGAGTTAATATTTAGTGATGCGTTACAGTCTTGTGTCATGAGTTAATATTTAGTGATATGTTACAATCTTGTTATGAGTTAATATTTAGTGATACGTTACAGTCTTGTATCATGAGGTAATATTTAGTGATACGTTACAGTCTTGTATCATGAGTTAATATTTAGTGATGCATTAATCTTGTGTTGTGAGTTAATATTTAGTTATACGTTACAATCTTGTGTCACGAGTTAATATTTAGTGATGCGTTTATCTTGTGTCGTAAGTTAATATTTAGTGATGCGTTACAATCTTGTGTCGTAAGTTAATATTTAGTGATGCGTTACAATCTTGTGTCATGAGTTAATATTTAGTGATGCGTTACAATCTTTTGTCATCAGTTAATATTTAGCGATACGTTACAATCTTGTGTCATGAGTTAATATTTTGTGATACGTTACAATCTTGTGTCGTGAGTTAATATTAAATGTTTAGAAATTAGAACATATGATTAATGATGTAATTCACCAGTATAAACATGTTCAGATCATTTTAATAATCACACTTTGTGCAAACCTTATAATACTGGTGTTTTATAGGATAACCTGTTACTAGACGTGTACCTGGCCCCGCACGTGAACACGCTCTATACACAAATAAGGAACAGAGCACTGGTGCAGGTAAGTGATAAGAGTCTGCACAGTGTAAATACTGTGATAAAATTATGCTTGTAGATACAGTGTAAAGTCTGTAAACTGTAAAATTGTGCTTGTAGATACAGTGTAAAGTCTGTAAACTAAAATTATGCTTGTAGATACAGTGTAAAGTCTGTAAACTGTAAACAGTGTAAAGTCTGTAAACTGTAAACAGTGTAAAGTCTGTAAACTGTAAAATTTGTGGATGTTCTTCAGTGTTAAGATTTTTTTATATAGAAGTGATTAAAATCTTGGTCATTACAGTTTGATATATAATGACTGTTTCTACAATTAAAGTGTTCCAAACAAAGAGAGACGAAACTGTATTACTACTAATTATATTTTGAAACAGCAACATTTTTAATTTCTTAATTAAGTTGTTTACAAACATCAGTTTTCTTGCAGGTGTTTAGTGTTTTATTTAAAGACCTCACACACTTGGTTCTGATTGTTTGTTTGTTTCTTACAAGTACTTTAGCCCCTACTTGTCAGCAGACATGAGGAAAATGGCAGCAGCATTTAATACGTCAGTTTCAGCATTGGAAGATGAACTCATGCAGCTTATCCTGGACGGACAAGTACAGGCTCGCATCGATTCCCATAACAAGGCACTTAAGTTTCATTTGTTGGTGCATTTACATAACGTAGATTTTACATATTGTATAAAAGAAACTTGTGTGTGATTAATTATTACAGCTTATCTTAAAGACTAACAGACAAGTAATTCAGAAAGACTTACATTTATATCACTGCATAATAAGTTTTAAATCAATAACTTTCATCAGAACTCCATCTGGTAGTCACTAACTTGTAAAGGTGTAAACAGTAACAAGTTTTAAATCAATAACTTTCATCCAAACTCCATCTGTTTGTCACTAACTTGTAAAGGTGTAGACAGTAACAAGTTTTAAATCAATAACTTTCATCAGAACTCCATCTGGTAGTCACTAACTTGTAAAGGTGTAGAGGGTAACAAATTTTAAATCAATAACTTTCATCAGAACTCCATCTGGTAGTCACTAACTTGTAAAGGTGTAGAGGGTAACAAGTTTTAAATCAATAACTTTCATCAGAACTCCATCTGTTTGTCACTAAAAGCACTACAAACTATAGTTAAGCCACAAGGTAACCAAAACCTCTAACTCATTACTCCTATCTTATTCACAAGAACAGTTCACTGTAAGACACAAGTTTTGGTTACTATAATGTATAGTTTTTATAAGTAGGATTGTTGTTAAAAGGATTCTAGGTTGTAGCAGGTTTATGATTTATAGTTTAAGGCCATTTCTGTGGAATATCCCTGGTAAAGGACAGCGTGTTCCAAATAAAGATGGAATACATTAATCTAGATTATGAGGAGTCTATGTAAAAGTTTAAATCTTATGTAATTTAACTATCTAAGTGTAATGTGATTTTTAAAAACATACATAATATAAAACTGAACTTTGCTGCAAAAAGTGTAAATTCCATATTTTCAATTGTGACGATTTTGAAAACTAATTTTATCCATAACTGTCATTCTGTCTCGTGTTTCAGAATTTTTACTTCGAAATATTTGAGGAATAGTGAACCGAAACTTAGTGGTTTAAATGTCAGTCTTTTCTGTAAGTCTACTAAGAACAAATTTTATTGGAAAGAAGAGTGTAATGTAGAACCTTTATTAACTTTTGATCTGAATAATTATCTTTATTTACACATTCAGTTTCTTTGAAATCCTCTACAGATTCTTTATGCTAAGGATATTGATCAAAGGAGCACAACGTTCGAAAAGTCTCTCAACATGGGCCTTCAATACCAGAGGAGGACAAAAGTATGAATCCTGTTTTGTATCACGTTGTCTGTGATTGTTTCTTATTGTATTTCAAGGAATGCATGATAAACAGGAAAGGTGGCATCAGAAACAACAACAACAACAATAGCCTGAGAACTTTTGGAAAATTGACTTTCCTTCAGTGGGCAAGGGTAAAGGTCATTTTCCACGACTAAGGAAAGACCACTTTCCAAAACTTCTCAGATTATTAGGATTCTTTTCTGATCCTCTTAATGTTTTGTAAGGGTTTTACAGTAGGGGTTGAAAGAACTGACAGTAGTATGGTTATCAATATTACGTAGGGGTTGAAAGAACTGACAGTA
>NW_013679781.1:0-1865 GCF_000517525.1 Limulus polyphemus
ACACAGACATAAATATGTAAGATACATAATCATCCCCTGTACATACACACAGACATAAATATGTCAGATACATAATCGTCCCCACTACATACACACAGACATAAATATGTCAGATACATAATCGTCCCATCTACATACACACAGACATAAATATGTCAGATACATAATCGTCCCATCTACATACACACAGACATAAATATGTCAGATACATAATCGTCCCCTGTACGTACACACAGACATAAATATGTCAGATACATAATCGTCCCCTGTACATACACACAGACATAAATATGTCAGATACATAATCGTCCCCTGTACATACACACAGACATAAATATGCCAGATACATCTAATTCTTCTGTTGAGCTAAGCGGTGGACAGCTACTCAGGTAATGCTTCCTGCCAGGACGGAAGTTGGCTTGTCGATAAACCCGAATCACATTAGCGTTATGGACGGCGACTAGTTTAATCAGCGGAAGGAAGCTTCCATCGATGTCTTTATTCCCTCATTACGTCAGCCTAATGGCTATGTCTGTCACACTCAAATATGTACTATCTTCCGGGACTTTGGCCCTAGCCCTAATTAATGAAGCCGACGTGCACAATTTCCAAACTCATTACGGTACTAGCACGTGATGACGTGTCGCGTGCGTCTGCATCTTAGTCCAAGCACCGAGACTGAATAGCCTCGTGCCACTCTTTATTTATACCTAGAGGGAGAGTGAAGGGTGGCGCTAGCGCACGTGGAGGAACGGAAAAAGTTTCGCTATACAAGTTTCCTGGATTTCTGAAGTCGTCTGGAAGTTTGTTGAAGCGAGGACCGTGAAGAAACACCTGCACAACAACAACACAAAACCTGTAGCTTCGAATTTAAAGTTTAAGTCAGTTAACCAACTAGAGCCTTAACCAATGTGTGTATCTCTCCTAAACAGGAATCTAATGAATGAGACAACAAATGTAAATAGTTTTATCATTGAAACTACGTAGTAAGAACCAAAACGAACTAAGCTTCAACTGATGTTGATCGTGTGTAGTACTGTACAGCTTGTGACGTATTACAATTTTTTAGCGGAATAGTGCTCGGGTCTTTGTATTTGCTTATACGCTAGAAACTTCTGTTAAGAACACACACATATATATATATATCTAGTTAATCTGATGAGATATCGTGACCGGTCATCGATGACCTGAACATGCGAGGAGAACGGACCCGCTGCGCCAAGTGTCGCTACTACTGCCGAGCGGGCACTACTTTTCTTTTCTCGCACATCGGGCTGTGCGGGTTGGTAGTGGGCTACACGATCATGGGGGCCTTCACTTTCGAAGCTCTCGAAGCCTATAACGAACGCGCTAAACGAGAAGAAATGCGTACCGAGCGGACAGCTGTGGTGGAAGCCTTGTGGGACATCACGGTCGAAAGTAGCGTCCTGCATGAGATCAACTGGACAGAGCGGGCAGCAGCCACCCTCAGAAACTTCGAGGTGACCCTTGTCCGAGCCGTCAGGAAAGAAGGTTACGATGGCAAAGATGACCCTCCTCTTCAGTGGTCATTCTCTGGTGCCTTGTTGTATTCAATCATTGTAATCACAACTATCGGTAAGTTTGTCTTAGACTTAGGGTTAACTGATGGGGTTCGTGATTCTGTTGCTTACGGTACACCTAGTACCACATAAGCCTTACAAAAAAAAGTATCATTAATACTGTAGTTATCTTAAATAGTTTCATATTGTCTTCTGATACTGTAGTTATGTTTTATGTTGTCTTCTGATACTGTAGTTATGTTTCATATTGTCTTCTGATACTGTAGTTATGTGTTCATATTGTCTTCTGATACTGTAGTTATGTGTTCATATTGTCTTCTGATA
>NW_013679781.1:2669-4761 GCF_000517525.1 Limulus polyphemus
AATACTGTAGTTATCTTAAATAGTTTCATACTGTCTTCTGATACTGTAGTTATGTTTCATATTGTCTTCTGATACTGTAGTTATGTTTCATGTTGTCTCTGATAGCGTAGTTATGTTTCATGTTGTCTTCTGATACTGTAGGTATGTTTCATATTGTCTTCTGATACTGTAGTTATGTTTCATATGGACTGCTGATACTGTAGTTATGTTTCATATTGTCTTCTGATACTGTAGTTATGTTTCATATTGTCTTCTGATACTGTAGTTATGTTTCATATTGTCTTCTGATACTGTAGTTATGTTTGAATCGTTTGATATGGACTGTTCCTGACTTCTTCCTAATTTTCGAAACGACGTTATGGAGTCTTTACTGAGTTCTTCATCGAGCTTCAGGGGTTCTTTTTTTTTAACATGACAAGTATTCAGTTTTGGAGGAAAGGAACTTTGCCAACTAGGGTGTTCGGGGATATTGATATCCCCCTTCGTCCCGCTTGTGTCGATTACGTTTGCCTGGAGTGGACTTTTAAGGAGGGTGTTTCGGATTAATAGATGTGGGTTTCTGAAGCTTTTGATTAAAGTTAAAAAAATGAGGACTGTGGTTGACATTCCGGATCTGGACAAATAACTCCGGTTCATGATCTGTTTCACAAGTTAGCTGGGATCTATAAATCCAGAGACAGGCGCCGAATAATCTACTCGTCTTGTGGGTGAGATTTAAAGACAAAACTAACCGGTTAATAAACATATTATAAATAGCCACATGAATGTGTACGTGTTTAGCTTCGTGTTGTTTTAAAATACTATTTATGTTAAACTAAACGTGGCAGGGATTTAGTTTGAAGGAAGAGATTGTTGCTTGCTCTTCCCAACTGGGGTGCTCAGGAACGGTTGTTCTCCCTCAGTCCCGCGCGTGAGAACAGTTTGTTACAGTGACTATAATCGCGATTAGAAACACTGATGAGAAGTTAATGAAAGAAAGAAGAGGGTCGGCAAGATTTCTAGTATTGGTGATGTAGACGAGGCGAGACAGAGAGATCCAGACGTACATACCTATGTTGGTTATATGAGGAATTAATTAAGAAGACTCTTGTGCCAATGAACAGTAGCGCGGTTCTGAGAGAAAGCTCGAAAGGAATGGTGATTGGCTGTGACAGTGTCGCGACCCAGAGAGGGAGCTCCAATACTGTTGAGTTTTAATTAGGCCTAAATGTGTTTCCTTAATCCAGGTTTCCAATTTTCTTTCTCTAATATAGTTTCAGATGTTTCCAGCTCTATTAATGATTGTTTTATACAGTCTTATTCTTTAATTTTTGCAGAGTTTTTATAATATGTTAATTTGTTGTCCTGTGTTGTGCGCATGCTCGGCTATGGCTGATTTCTTTGGGTGCTGAAGTCATCTTGAGTCTGCACGTTCTGTTTGTCTTTGTTTTGATGTTTCTTCCTGTTTTTACAATATATATATATTTAGCTGCAGCGTACACACACCGTAGACTACATACTTAAAGGTCACTAATTTGTTTTACTGTGGGTCACCTTACGGTATTTGAATATTAATATTAGACTTTTGGCAAATTCCATTGAGTTTTACTGAGTCGAATGTTGACTAAGAATTTCTTTGGTTTGATGGACGAGTCAACTTGGGTGTGATGAGAGCCACAAATATGCTCTTCGGACTGGAAATTTGACATGGAAAGTTCACTGACTGTGGGGTACAGAAGAGAACCCATGACAAGCCGAGAACTCGAAGTCTAACGTGGAAAATACACTGACTGTGGGGTACAGAAGAGAACCCATGACAAGCCGAGAACTCGAAGTCTAACGTGGAAAGTTCACTTACTGTGGGGTACAGAAGAGAACCCATGACAAGCCGAGAACTCGAAGTCTAACGTAGAAAGTTCACTGACTGTGGGGTACAGAAGAGAACCCATGACAAGCCGAGAACTCGAAGTCTAACGTGGAGAGTTCACTGACTGTGGGGTACAGAAGAGAACCCATGACAAGCCGAGAACTCGAAGTCTAACGTGGAGAGTTCACTGACTGTGGGGTACAGAAGAGAACCCATGACAAGCCGAGAACTCGAAGTCTAACGTGG
>NW_013679781.1:5612-8114 GCF_000517525.1 Limulus polyphemus
CACCAACTGCACGATGAGAGGCTCTTTGAGTACCAGCCAGATTTAACACTTATGTTCACCACAGTAAATCTTTTCAACGTACTTTGCCCAAACCCTCAGTTCTGGGTAGAAAAGTCATAATAACGTCTCTGTCCCACTGTTACCGACAAAAAATAATCACGAACCAATCAACTTAAACAAGTGAGTATTTATGTGTTTCATGGGTATAAATACCGTCCATAGAGAAGTTGAAAACCTCGTATTGAAACGATTTTGGAGCCTCACCACGTCGTCGCGGTTTGTGCCCAAGTTCAACGATCTTACGACAACAGATCTGAGTGTACGAATATTTTGCGTCACAAAGTACTGTTACACAAGTTAATTACCTTTCCCATAAGCGGTCAGTTTTCGGTGGTATCACACTATCTACAAAATGTTAAACAATGTCAACATGTAGTTCTGATACATACCGTTCCACCACGACTTCGTATCGGCCGTGTCTGTCGCGTGGCTTACTGATTTTCACATTCAACACAACGTGCTTAACCATCTGCATTTTGCGCCTACGCGTAAGTCTACACGTAGTTGACAACGTACGTTAAGCTCGTTTTTGTTTGAACAAAATTAAGTACAGTTATTTTAAGTGCTAACATAAATGATTTTTAACATTCCGAACAGCACTTGTCGCTTGTGGGTGACAGATTAGTTTTATCAGCGGTTCAAAGTTGACAAGAATAGACATGGAGGGGTTTATTCTGTGTCGTGGGTTAATATGTTTGTTTGTTGTTTAGTGCAGTGGGCTATCAGTGCATTAGCCACCGCAGGAATCAAACCCAGATTTTAGCGTAATTAGCTCTCAAGTTTACCGTTGAGCCACCAGGGGTCGACATTGATTTGTGCCGTATCTAATGTAGGGATCGAACCCCGATTTTTAGCCATAATAGGTCCCCAAGCTTACAGTTGCTCCACCAGGGGACCTTAATGATACGAAAATCTAAAGGTGGTCCTTTGAGATCGTTGAATAGCCCAAACCTTATAACCTGTTAATTACAGAGATCCACTAATCAGGGAAAACGATAAAAAAAAACCTTTTCACACCAAATATATCAAAAGAATATGGCTACGTTAAGTTCAATGGTCGTTTAATATATATAAAAAATAAATACAGTTCAGGTAATTCTCACACATCTCGAAATAACTCGTATGTGAAGGAGGCTTAACAGGAGACGAATATCTTTCTTGGTTGTTGTATTAAAACGAAATATTCATCTCAGTATTTCACGATATTTTGATTTCGGTCAAGTTCGTGTGTGTGTGTGTGTTATTTAATTCTCGAAGTTGGTCGGCTTTTGTTGTTCACTAACGTGTTATTCATTCTCTGTTTCACATCTGTGTTGGAACTCTTTTTTGTTGTTGTTGTTGGAACCCTTCAAAGACCGATTATATTACGTCTGTGCAACAAGGCACGGCATATATAAAGTAAAAGTGTGGGTGACGACAAGAAAACTTGAAAAAAACACAAACAAACTGCTAACACTACTTGATGGATAACAGCAGGTGGGCCCATATGTCTGCCAGGCTTACTTATTTTTCATTCGTAGTGTCGGCGTCTCTTTCTTGATATAAAACTAGAAGCTGAAACGACCGTTGCGGTTAATCTATGAGAGCTTTATTTGTTGTTGTCAGCTCCTTGGTTCTTAACTTAAACTTTTATATTTCCAGACCTTGTCTTTCTTTCAAAACAATATTTCTAACCTTCTGCCACTCCATCTGTTTTGACTTCTTTATAAATCTTTTACTGTTTCTTTTGATGTTTCGTTATTTCTCTGAATTTATTTTACTACTCTTTCATTTTTGATCTTCACCCTAATTTCTCTTTATGTTTCTTGTTTGCCCGCCACGGGGTCGAATCCCGAATTTTCGTGTTATAAGTCTCCACGCTTATTGCTGAGTAGTCCCCCGGTTGGACGGCGGTAAGTCTACGGACTTATAACGCTAAAATTCGGGGTTCGATTCCCCGCGGTGGACACAGAAGATAGCCCAGTGTGGTTTTGTTTAAAACAAACTTAATTCTAAAGTTACTGAAGTGTTTCATCGTCCCATACTTTTTTTTTTATGAATAACGCCTGGCAATTTTAGTTGGTTTATGGTCACCTTCTTTGGATGAACATGTTCCTGTCTCGTACTTAGAAAACGAAAGTAACGTGATTTGATGGAATCAGGCGTCACGTGCTCAAGCAATACGTCAGAGAATGTCATGTGATGAAGGAATGACCAGATAGCACGAACTGGTCAAGGAATGAAAGTTCATTAAATCAGGTGACCCCTAGTGGCTGAGCGGTAAGTGTATGGACTTATAACGATAAAACTCGGGTTTCAATATCTGTGGTGGGCATAGTACAGATAGCCCATTGTGTAGCTTTGGGCTTAACAGCAAACGAATAAATTGATATGATGAAAAATGAGTGCAAGAGATGATTGTCCAGTGAGTCAGATGTTTATTCCCCACATGGTTGTAAAGGG
>NW_013679782.1:0-4436 GCF_000517525.1 Limulus polyphemus
TAAGAAGACACAAGATTTAACAATACTGTGTACTGTCAATAAGAAGACACAAGATTTAACGATACTGTGTACTGTCAATAAGAAGACACGAGATTTAACGATACAGTGTACTGTCAATAAGAAGTCACAAGATTTAACGATACTGTGTACTGTAAATAAGAAGACATAAGATTTAACGATACTGTGTGGTATCAATAAGAAGCCACGAGATTTAAAGATACTGTGTACTATCAATAAGAAAACACAAGATTTAACGAACCTGTGTACTATCAATAACAAGCCACAAGATTTAACAATACTGTGTGCTATCAATAACAAGCCACAAGATTTAACAATACTGTGTGCTATCAATAAGAAGACACAAGATTTAACAATACTGTGTACTGTCGATAAGAAGGTGCAAGATTTAACAATATCAATAAGAAGACACAAGATTTAACAATACTGTGTACTGTCAATAAGAAGACACAAGATTTAATAATAATGTACAACAAGATTTAACATTATTGTGTACTGTCAATAAGAAGACACAAGATTTAACACACTATCGTTAAATCTCGTATATTCTTAGTGATAGTACACAGTAATGTTAAATCTTGTGTCTTCTTATTGATAGTACACAGTATTGATAAATCTTGTGTCTTGTTATTGACAGTACACAATATTGTTAAATCTTGTGTCTTCTTATTGAGAGTACACAGTATTGTTAAATCTTGTGTATTCTTATAGATAGTACACAGTATCGTTAAATCTCGTTTCTTCTTATTGATACTACACAGTATTGTTAAACCTCGTGTTTTCTTATTGATAGTACACAGTATTGTTAAATTTGGTCTCTTCTTATTGATAGCACACAGTATTGTTAGATTCTGTGGCTTGTTATTGATAGTACACAGTGTCGTTAAATATTGTGTCTTCTTATTGACAGTATACAGTATTATTAAATCTTGTGTCTTCTTATTCACAGTACACAGTATCGTTTAATCTTGTGTTTTCTTATTGACAGTACACAGTATCGTTAAATCTCGTGTCTTCTTATTGACAGTACACAGTATCCTTATTGATAAAACGTTAAATCTCGTGTCTTCTTCTTATTGACAGTACACAATAATGTTAAATCTTGTGTCTTCTTATTGACAGTACACAGTATTGTTAAATCTTGCGTCTTCTTATCTACAGTACACAGTATTGTTAAATCTTGTGTCTTCTTATTGACAGTACACAGTATCGTTAAATCTTATGTCTTCTTATTGATAGTACACAGTACTGTCAAATCTTGTGTCTTATTATTGACAGTACACAGTATCGTTACATCTTGTGTCTTCTTATTGATAATACACAGTATGTTAAATCTTGTGTCTTGTTATTGACAGTACACAGTATTGTTAAATCTTGTGTCTTCTTATTGACAGTACACAGTATTATCTTCTTATTGACAGTACACAGTATCGTTAAATCTTATGTCTTCTTATTGATAGTATACAGTATCTTTAAATCTCGTGTCTTCTTAATGACAGTACACAGTATGGCTAAATTTTTGTGTCTTCTTATTGACAGTACACAGTATCGTTACATCTTGTGTCTTCTTATTGATAGTACACAGTATCGTTAAATCTCGTGTCTTCTTATTGACAGTACACAGTATTGTTAAATTTGGTGTCTTCTTATTGATAGCACAAAGTATTGTTAAATCTTGTGGCTTGTTATTTATAGCACACAGTATTGTTAAATCTTGTGGCTTGTTATTGATAGTACACAGTTTCGTTAAATATTGTGTCTTCTTACTGACAGTATACAGTATTCTTAAATCTTGTGTCTTCTTATTGACAGTACACAGTATTGTTAAATCTTTCTTCTTCTTATCGAAAGTACACAGTATTGTTAAATCTTGTGTCTTCTTATTGATAGTACACAGTATTGTTAAATCTTGTGTCTTCTTATTGATAGTACACAGTATCTTTAAATCTCGTGTCTTCTTATTGACAGTACACAGTATCGTTAAATCTTGTTTACGAGATTTAACGATACTGTGTACTATCAATGAGAAGACATATTAAATCTTGTGACTTGTTATTGATAGCACACAGTATTATTAAATATTGTGTCTTCTTATTGATAATTTACAGTATCTTTAAATCTCGAGTCTTCTTAATGACAGTACACAGTATGGCTAAATTTTTATGTCTTCTTATTGACAGTACACAGTATCGTTAAATCTTGTGTCTTCTTATTAACAGTACACAGTACTGTCAAATCTTGTATCTTCTTATTGACAGTACACAGTATCGTTACATCTTGTGACTTCTTATTGATAGTACACAGTATCGTTAAATCTCGTGTCTTCTTATTGATAGTACACAGTATGTTAAATCTTGTGTATTGTTATTGACAGTACACAGTATTGTTAAATCTCGTGTCTTCTTATTGATAAAACACACTATCGTTAAATCTCGTGTCTTCTTATTGATAAAACACACTATCGTTAAATCTCGTGTCTTCTTATTGATAGTACACAGTAATGTTAAATTTTGTGTCTTCTTATTGAGAGTACACAGTATTGTTAAATCTTGTGTCTTCTTATTGACAGTACACAGTATTGTTAAATCTCGTGTTTTCGTATTGATAGTACACAGTATTGTTAAATTTGGTGTCTTCTTATTGATAGCACACAGTATTGTTAGATTCTGTGGCTTGTTATTGATAGTACACAGTGTCGTTAAATATTGTGTCTTCTTATTGACAGTATACAGTATTATTAAATCTTGTGTCTTCTTATTGACAGTACACAGTATCGTTTAATCTTGTGTTTTCTTATTGATAGTATACAGTATCTTTAAATCTCGTGTCTTCTTATTGACAGTACACAGTATGGCTAAATTTTTATTTCTTCTTATTGACAGTACACAGTATCGTTAAATCTAATGTCTTCTCATTGATAGTACACAGTATCGTTAAATCTTGTGTCTTCTTATTGATAGCACACAGTATCGTTAAATCTTATGTCTTCTTATTAAAAGTACACAATAATGTTAAATCTTGTGTCTTCTTATTGACAGTACACAGTATTGTTAAATATTGCGTCTTTTTATCTACAGTACACAGTATTGTTAAATCTTGTGTCTTCTTATTGATAGCACACAGTATTGTTAAATCTTGTGGCTTGTTCTTTATAGCACACAGTATTCTTAAATCTTGTGTCTTCTTTTTGACAGTACACAGTATCGTTAAATCTTATGTCTTCTTATTGATAGTATACAGTATCTTTAAATCTCGTGTCTTCTTTTTGACAGTACACAGTATGTTAAATCTTGCGTCTTCTTATCGACAGTACACAGTATTGTTAAATCTTGTGGCTCGTTATTGATAGCACACAGTATTGTTAAATCTTGTGGCTTTTTATTGATAGTACACAGTTTCGTTGAATATTGTGTCTTCTTATTGACAGTATACAGTATTCTTACATCTTGTGTCTTCTTATTGACAGTACACAGTATCGTTAAATCATAATACTGTGTACTGTCAATAAGAAGACACAAGATTTAACAATACTGTGTACTGTCGATAAGAAAACACAAGATTTTAACAATACTGTGTACTGTCGATAAGAAGACGCAAGATTTAACAATACTGTGTACTGTCAATAAGAAGACTCAAGATTTAACATTACTCAGAACTGTCAATAAGAAGACACAAGATTTAACGATATTGTGTACTGTCAATAAGAAGACATAAAAATTTAACAATACTGTGTACTGTCAATAAGAAGACCCAAAATTTAACAATACTGTTTACTGTCAATAAGAAAACGCAAGATTTAAAGATACTGTGTGCTTTCAATAAGAAGACACAAGATTTAACAATACTGTGTACTGTCGATAAGAAAACACAAGATTTAACAATACTGTGTACTGTCGATAAGAAGACGCAAGATTTAACAATACTGTGTACTGTCAATAAGAAGACTCAAGATTTAACATTACTGGGAACTGTCAATAAGAAGACACAAGATTTAACGATATTGTGTACTGTCAATAAGAAGACATAAAAATTTAACAATACTGTGTACTGTCAATAAGAAGACACAAAATTTAACAATACTGTTTACTGTCAATAAGAAAACGCAAGATTTAACGATACTGTGTGCTTTCAATAAGAAGACACAAGATTTAACAATACTGTGTACTGTCGATAAGAAAACACAAGATTTAACAATACTGTTAATTGTCGATAAGAAGACGCAAGATTTAACAATACTGTGTACTGTCAATAAGAAAACACAAGATTTAACATTACTGGGAACTGTCAATAAGAAGACACAAGATTTAACGATACTGTGTGCTTTCAATAAGAAGACACAAGATTTAACAATACTGTGTACTGTCAATTAGAAGACATAAAAATTTAACAATACTGTGTACTGTCAATAAGAAGACACA
>NW_013679782.1:4446-6461 GCF_000517525.1 Limulus polyphemus
GTTAAATCTTGTGTCTTCTTATTGACAGTTCCCAGTATTGTTAAATCTTGCGTCTTCTTATCGACAGTACACAGTATTGTTAAATCTTGCGTCTTCTTATTCACAGTACACAGTATTGTTAAATCTTGTGTCTTCTTATTCACAGTACACAGTATCGTTAAATCTTGGTCTTCTTATTGACAGTACACAGTACTGTTAAATATTGTGTCTACTTATTTACAGTACACAGAATTATTAAATCTGGTTTATTCTTATTGTCAGTACACAATATCGTTAAATCTTGTATCTTCTTATTCATAATAAACAGTATCATTAAATCTCGTGTCTTTTTATTGATAAAACACACTATCGTTAAATCTCGTGTCTTCTTATTGATAGTACACAGTAATGTTAAATCTTGTGTCTTCTTATTGATAGTACACAGTATTGATAAAACTTGTGTCTTCTTATTGACCATGTACAGTATTCTTAATTCTTGTGTCTTCTTATTGACAGTCCACAGTATCGTTAAATGTTATGTCTTCTTATTGACAGTACACAGTATCGTTAAATCTTGTGACTTCTTATTGACAGTACACAGTACTATTAAATCTTGTGTCTTCTTATTGAAAGTACAATGTATTGTTAATTCTTGTGTCTTCTTATTGACAGTCCACAGTATCGTTAAATCTTATGTCTTCTTATTGACAGTACACAGTATCGTTAAATCTTGTGACTTCTTATTGACAGTACACAGTACTATTAAATCTTGTGTCTTCTTATTGAAAGTACAAAGTATTGTTAAATATTGTGTCTACTTATTGACAGTACACAGAATTATTAAATCTGGTTTATTCTTATTGGCAGTACACAGTATCGTTAAATCTTGTATTTTCTTATTCATAGTAAACAGTATCGTTAAATCTCGTGTCTTCTTATTGATAAAACACACTATCGTTAAATCTCGTGTCTTCTTATTGATAGTACACAGTATTGATAAATATTGTGTCTTCTTATTGACAATACACAGTATCGTTAAATCTTGTGTTTTCTTATTGACACAACACAATAATGTTAAATCTTTTGTTATTTATTGACAGTACATAGTATTGTTAAAACTTACGTCTTCTTATCGACTGTACACAGTATTGTTAAATCTTGTGTCTTCTTATTGACAGTACACAATATGGTTAAATTTTTGTCTTCTTATTGACAGTACACAGTATCGTTAAATCTTGTGTTATCTTATTGACAGTTCACAGTATTGATAAATCTTGTGTCTTGTTATTGACAGTACACAGTATTGTTAAATCTTGTGTCTTCTTATTGACAGTACACAGTATTGTTAAATCTTGTGTCTTCTTATTGATATTACACAGTATCGTTAAATCTCGTGTCTTCGTATTGACAGTACACAGTATTGTTAAATTTGGTGACTTCTTATTGATAGTACACAGTATTTTTAAATCTTGTGGCTTGTTATTGATAGTACACAGTATCGTTAAATCTTATGTCTTCTTATTGATAGTACACAGTATTGTTAAATCTTGTGTCTTCTTATTGACAGTACACAGTATTGTTAAATCTTGTGTTTTCTTATTGATAGTACACAGTATTGTTAAATCTTGTATCTTCTTATTGATAGTACACAGTATTGTTAAATCTTGTGTCTTCTTATTGACAGTACACAGTATTTTTAAATCTTGTGTTTTCTTATTGATAGTACACAGTATTGTTAAATCTTGTATCTTCTTATTGATAGTACACAGTATTGTTAAATCTTGTGTCTTCTTATTGAAAGTACACAGTAATGTTAAATCTTGTGTCTTCTTATTGATAGTACACAGTAATGATAAATATTGTGTCTTCTTATTGACAGTACACAGTATCGTTAAATCTTGTGTCTTCTTATTGATAGTACACAGTATTGTTAAATCTTGTGTCTTCTTATTGACAGTACACAGTATTGTTAAATCTTGTGTCTTCTTATTGATAGTACACAGTATTGTTAAATCTTGTGTCTTCTTATTGACAGT
>NW_013679783.1:0-6450 GCF_000517525.1 Limulus polyphemus
ATTATTGTGGTGACCTTTTGACTAAGAAGGCTGTAGGTTAGCAATGATCTTTGTGACCTTTTGACCCAGAAGAAGGTAAGTCAACAATTATTGTGGTGACCTTTTGACTAAGAAGGCTGTAGGTTAGCAATGATCTTTGTGACCTTTTGACCCAGAAGAAGGTAAGTCAACAATTATTGTGGTGACCTTTTGACTAAGAAGGTAGTAAGTTAACAATGATCTTTGTGACCTTTTGACCCAGAAGAAGGTAAGTCAACAATGATTGTGATGACCTTTGAATCCAAAAGACACTAAGTCAACAATTATTGTGGTGATCTTTTGACCCAGAGGACATTAACCCAAACTTATTGTGGTAACATAGAATCATATGTTACGCACGACTGTGTTAGCTAGAAGTTAGTCAAGAACTATGTGAAATTTCAATAAGAACACTTTAAATTTACAAATTGCACACTTTAAAAGTTCTTTTGCTATTAGCTTGTTTGGAGAGTTCTAATTTCTACATATGTATGTCTTATGGAAACAAAGCTCTTTGAAATTCTAACCTCGTTATCCATTTGTAATTTCTTGATCAGATTAAACTTAAACTAGGTCATTATTGTAAGAATATCAATATTTTAGCGTTGTGAAAGTTTGACTCCCATAAGTCATTCTTTGATGAAGTTTGCATGTTTTAAATTATCTGCATTTTTTCTTTACGCTTGCAGCTCCCTCTCCTGATTTATTATATCGCTAATAATAGTTGAGTTTAATTTCAGGGTTCAGAATATTTAAACCCCCACAACTGGAAGAGAATGTAGTATTTGGTAAATCAGCCTCATTGTATAATTAGAGAAGAAGTACCCTCTCTCTGTCATTAGAAAAATGTCCCCCCTCCTAGGCTTATAAAAAACACGTTTCCAATCTCATTGGACTTTTCATCCTGTTCCGTAAATTATTCAAGATTTGATAATATTTTTAAGACTGTTCCCAGTCTCATTTTTATAATTATTGTGTATGATAAATGGCTGTTTTTTTTAAAGAATGTTCTCGTTCAGCACTTACACAAGTGTCGTTTGAATATCAAGTTACTACACATTGAAAAAACTGCTGCGAAGTAAAAGAAAAATATGGTTAGAGTCTCGACAAAACAACTTTCATTGGAAAGACAGCTTGACAAAAATAACACTTATTTCTCTTTCCTGTAGAAGTATTTTTTTCTGTTTCTCTTTTTATTCGTGCTATCGTGTAATCAAGCTTAACTATTTCTTTCTTTAGAGATAAACTAAAGCACTGACTAGTAAGGCGGCTGGAGTTTTAAATTTTATTTTATTAAATATAAATGATACCAGATGGCACCGTTGCAGTTTTTAAGTGTATTCTAGAGTGACGAAAGAAAATGTCATTAGTACTTTGTGACGAAGATTTAGATAAGTTGTTATGCAGTTATAACAACTGGACGGTTTAGAAGTTGTGAGTTGAAATAAAATTTGTTAAAAGCACGACAAGTACTGCTCCAAGTTATAAACTACTCTACTCAAGTCTGCGTTTTTATTTGTTTGAAGTATTTGCTCAAAGACCACTGTTTGGTTGTACTCCAAGTTGAAATGCAAGCTTTTGACATTTATTTAACACGTTGTAATATACTTAAGCAAATTTATTCTCTGATGTAAATATAAAAACTTTTAACATGTAGCATGAAGATCATTATCAGGGTATATTAAGCCCAAAACTATGTGCCACAATTGTTATATCTGTATATTTAACAATAAATTGTCAATTTAATTATTTGTGGATTTGGAACACTGTGTTTTTTATGTCCTCTGACATCGTATGACTAAGCCTTGAGTTGATGTATTATGTATTTACTTACCAATGGTTCAATGAGTGTGACACATCAGACTACTTGTATGTGTCGTGATGTGAATATACTTGAAACATGGACAGCGAAAGTCTGTCCCTTCCATTACTTGTCTGTCCAGATGTACTTGTGACAGATTTTAATTAAACAGAGTTCAGACTTATCAATATCTAGTGTGTCCCTTCCATTACTTGTCTGTCCAGATGTACTTGTGACAGATTTTAAGACAAGTAATGGAAGGGACACACTAGAATATTGATAAGTCTGAACTCTGTTTAAAGTTCAGATGTACTTGTGACAGATGTTAATTAAACAGAGTTCAGATTTATCAATATTAAAGTGTGTCCCTTCCATTACTTCTCTGTCCAGATGTACTTGTGACAGATTTTAACTAAACAAAATTCATTAATAAAAACTCATTTTTTAATAAACAACAAAATATTTTGTACACAATTCTAAAAAAAGAGACTGTTCCCACTTCCCAAAATACAATAAAATGCTTCGACGTATTTACTACGTCATCTTCAGGAGTGCGATGTATTGCAATAATACACTTATTTACACCCTTATAAAAAATCACCACAATACAATTTACATATTGAAGAATTTCGCGCCATCTGCAGGCATTTCCATTAAGTCCATCATCTTTATTGAATAATTTAAATTTAATAATTTTACATTTAATTATCTCAATAGATTCATGTATATTCTTGCTAATAATAAAAATAACAGTTTTTTTCCCCATCGAATATTGTGTGTTTAGTTTCATTAATATGTTCTGATAAAGGTGAAATAGTAATATTATTGTTTTAACATTTCTTTAATGTTCATTCATTCTGTATCTTAAATTTCTTTTAGTTTGTCCTATCTAAACTTTTCTACATTCACATAATATGTCATATATACCACATTTTTCCATTAAATCAATTTTATCTTTAGTTATATTAAGAAATGGCTAACTTTATTTATCGGATTTTTATATATTTATTTGATAAGATAAGCCAGGTATAAATGAAAGTACCAAAGATTCTTTTGTTCACCAAGTGGTTTTAACTTAATGTTTTCATCTTTGTTTTCAGTTTTTGACAGATCTGTCAATAACGTCAAGATTAAAACCTCTTTCTACTGCTATGTATTTAATTAATAATAACTAATTATTAATATCATCCTGTTTACAACACAATTTTAGTATCCTGTCCACATAAGAGTACAAAACAATAGTTTTCTGAGAGTTAGTGTGACAAGATTTTTGATGTGGCGGAATGTTGACAGAGAAAGGTTTCCAATTTATCCAAATCTTTACTAAAACATTCAAACAAAGTTAACAGCTGTTTGTGTCAACTTAATAATTGAATCTGATAAAACTGTCAACATTATTAAAGTAATTAGAAAAAAGACCCAACATCATACCTTGGCTAATCTTCAGGTTTCTTATCAAAAATGTGTCATCAACATCATACCTTGGCTAATCTTCAGGTTTCTTATCAAAAATATGTCATCAACAACATACCTTGGCTAATATATGACGTTGATAACACATTTTTGATAAGAAACCTGAACCACATTTTTGATAAGAAACCTGAAGATTAGCCAAGATATGACGTTGATGACACATTTTTGATAAGAAACCTGAAGATTAGCCAAGACATCAACGTCATATCTTGGCTAAACTTCAGGTTTCTTATTAAAAATATGTCATCAACATCATATCTTGGCTAAACTTCAGGTTTCTTATAAAAAATGTGTCATCAACATCATACCTTGGCTAATCTTCAGGTTTCTTATCAAAAATGTGTCATCAACATCATACCTTGGCTAATCTTCAGGTTTCTTATCAAAAATATGTCATCAACAACATACCTTGGCTAATATTCAGGTTTCTTATCAAAAATGTGTCATCAACATCATACCTTGGCTAATCTTCAGGTTTCTTATCAAAAATATGTCACCAACATCATACCTTGGCTAATCTTCAGGTTTCTTATCAAAAATGTGTCATCAACATCATACCTTGGCTAATCTTGTGTTTTTTTATCGAAAATGTGTCATCAACAACATACCTTAGCTAAACTTCAGGTTTCTTATTAAAAATGTGTCATCAACAACATACCTTAGCTAATCTTCAGTTGTTTTTTTATCAAAAATGTGTCATCAACAACATATCTTGGCTAATCTTCAGGTTTCTTATCAAAAATGTGTCATCAACAACATACCTTAGCTAAACTTCAGGTTTTTTTTTATCCGCTCTTTCTAACGCTTCAGTTTCAAAGCTGTCCATAATACCGGAGGTAAGGGAAAACCCATAGCTAAACCGTCATTCTTTTTACTCTTAATTTGGACCTGATGGAAATGTTGTCGTTAGAGGGCGTAAAATTATTTAATATGTAAATTGTATTGTGATGATTTTTTGTAAGGGTATAAATATGTGTGATTCTTGCAAAGCATTGCACTTCTGAAGATGACGTAGGAAACACGTTGTGTGTATGAGGTTGTTTTCAGTCTCATCGGGTTTTCTTTTTCATGTGCAGTAAGTTCTTTGGTATTTTATTGTATATTTAAGATTGGGAACAGTTTCGTTTTTTAGAGTTGTGTACAATATATCGTTGTTTATTTAAAAAGTGAGATTTTAACATTGAGCATTTACAACAGCGCCGATGAATTTTAAATGAACAGAATTCGGACCAATCAATATTTTTTGTCCTAATGATGTCTAGAATTTGACACTTGATATAAAACACACGTACAGTGATTCTGTTGTTATGTTTATTGAATAGATGTATAGTTTTTTCTTCAGGTTCATTAAGAAATGAACATTAAGATAACATAAGTTTGGGTTACTTTTGAAATATTTAAATTATCATAATTAAATAGAGAACTTTACCAACAGCATACATCTATGTGCTAAGCCTAACGTTACTTAATTTGTCTTATCATTTATTGGGCTTAAGTTTACCACTGTTTTCACGCAAATTTATCTGCTTCGTATTTCATGTTAAACATTACTACCCGAGTGGAATTTCGAAGACAAAAAGAAAGTTAAAATGGAACTAATGCATCAAATTTATTTTATTTGTGTTTTTTTCATCACAATTTCAACAATACAAGAAAAGAGATACTGGTGCTTACACAATAACTTGCTAAAGTGAAAAACAAAAATATTGTAAACCACAACAACCTTAACTAGTGAAAGCTCTGCCATCTGGTGGTTGTCATTATAACTAGCTTATTCTGAAAATAAATATACCATGAGAGTAATTAGGAAGATTAGCAAGAATGCACGTTACCAAATTTTTAATGGAATTACCACAAAGTAAAACTACCTTAACCAGTGAAAGCTCTGCCATCTAGTGGTTATCATCATAACTAGTAGTTGCCAAAATTCTGAAAATAAAACATAAAGTGAGAATAATTACGATGTTTAGAAATATTTATGTTACGAAACTTTTAGTAGAATTACTGCAAAGTAAAACTAGGTTAAGGTAATAGTACATGTTAATACAGTTCTAGGTCTATCAAATCTACGTAGCGTATAAAACTCCAGAGGCCATAAAAAGGACTTTAAGAACATATATTAAACGTTAAATACAGAATGACTACTAGAATATTTCGCCTTCTGTATTTGTGCAAATGGTTTGAAGAGTCCCTAATTATGATGATTAAAAGATACTAGGTTATTTCAAACTGTTGTACAGAATATAGGTTATATAAACACAGGACTTAACACAGCAGCGGAAGGAGAACGTTGAAAACTATCTGAAAGATGTGAAATATTTTCAGCAAAAACCAAATTATCGTTTCGTTATCTATCAACATACACCAACTATCGTGTCGTTATCTATCAACATACACCAACGATAGTTGGTGTATGTTGATAGATAAGGAAACGATAGTGGAAACGATAGTTGGTGTATGTTGATAGATAAGGAAACGATAGTTGGTGTATGTTGATAGATAAGGAAACGATAGTTGGTGTATGTTGATAGATAAGGAAAAGGAAACGATAGTTGGTGTATGTTGATAGATAAATCTAAACGAATTTCTTTAAAAGCGATAGAGAATGAAAATGTACCAGCTCTGTAAAAGTTTGAAACGTTTGTGTTTTTATTTATTAACATAAGCCAGACACTTGCTGGGAGGGCAGTGGAAGAAAGATGGATCCCCAAATTTAAAACGGTTTAATATATTATAAAATATAAGCCAGACACTTGTAGGGAAGGCATTGCAATAGGGATGGATACCAAAACCTAAAACAGATGAATATATTATAAGATATAAGCCAGTCACTTTCTTGGTTCAGTGTACAGAATTTTAAGGTTGAGTTTCTCGGTATATACCAGTCCCAACTACAGGGTTTTAAGGTTGAGTTTCTCAGTATATACCAGTCCCAACTACAGGGTTTTAAGGTTGAGTTTCTCGGTATATACCAGTTCTAACTACAGGGTTTTAAGTTTAAGTTTCTCGGTACATACCAGTCCCAGCTACAGGGTTTTAAGGTTGAGTTTCTCAGTATATACCAGTCCCAGCTACAGGGTTTTAAGGTTGAGTTTCTCAGTATACACCAGTCCCAGCTACAGGGTTTTAAGGTTGAGTTTCTCAGTATACACCAGTCC
>NW_013679784.1:0-4714 GCF_000517525.1 Limulus polyphemus
CTAACCTTTTTTTTTTTTTCCAAAAAATAAAATAGTTTATAACGAGGGTTATTAATATCTTAAGCAAGGAAGTCACAAGAAAAACAGTAATTAACCCTAAATATGTAATATACTTATCGGTTAAGTTATTGATATTTTAGCAAGACTGTCACAAGAGAAAAAAATTAACCCTAATTATACACGAACTTATGAGTTATTTTTAGATCTCATTTTGCAGAGTTGATTTAATTAGCTCTCTAAAATATAAACCTTCCATTAGTAAAGAACACCATTTTACGTCCAGCCTAGCCATCTGGTCTCCCGTTGACTCATGCTAAAATCCGGGGTTTGGTTCCCAGCGGTGGACACGGCGCAGATAGCCTATTGTGTAGCTTTGCTCTTAACAACGAAGCTAACCATCTGTCAATAGAATATTTAGTTCCCTACTTTTCAAATATATCCGAAGGGATATAATGTGTGAGAGCAAGTTTATTGACACAAAGCTGCTAACCATCGACGATCCTAGCGACAGGACTTACGGCCAATCATATTCCACTTTTCGTTGCTATCAGAACTCGTTACACCACACTTAGCTCCCTGATTGTACACAATACGTGCCTAGTAACCTCTGTTTCTCTCTCTTTGCTTCGTGAACGGTAGATAGACAGAGAGTATAAGCATTATTGAAAGACGAGATCCTCGATACACTCTCAACATATAACGTCACACAGAAATAGACGAAAACACGTTTTACATCAACATCAAAGATAGGTTTTGGTTTCGATTGAAAGCGACCAATCCAGAGTTACACAAATATTACATTCAGCTTTAAAACTAAAATTATTAAAAAAATAAACATTAGGTAGTTAACAATCGTGAACGATTTGGGTACGTGTATATTTTGTGTAATGTATACACTCTTCAGTAAATCCCAACAAACTGATAACTCAAGCCTGACCTCGTAGAGTGATCCAACAAACTGATAACTCAAACCTGACCTGGTAGAGTGATCCCAACAAACTGATAACTCAAGCCTGACCTAGTGGAGTGATCCTAACAAACTGATAACTCAAACCTGACCTGGTGGAGTGACCCTAAGAAACTGATAACTCAAGCCTGACCTGGTGGAGTGACCCTAAGAAACTGATAACTCAAGCCTGACCTGGTGGAGTGATCCAAACAAACTGATAACTCAAACCTGACCTGGTAGAGTGATCCCAACAAACTGATAACTCAAGCCTGACCTGGTTCAGTGATCAGACGCCACATTTATCCCAGAGCTCAAACGTTTGTTATGATTTTGAAAACGTTTTTTCTTGTTGTTATTGTAAAGCCCAAATCTACACAATGAGCTACCAGGTGTATCGAAATCCGGTTTTTAGCGTTATCAGCTCACTGACTCGCCACTAGAGGGTGTTTTGAAAACATCAACTCACTGACTCGCCACTAGCGGGTGTTTTGAATACATCAGCTCACTGACTCGCCACTAGAGGGTGTTTTGAATAAATCAGCTCACTGACTCGCCACTAGCGGGTGTTTTGAATACATCAGCTCACTGACTCGCCACTAGAGGGTGTTTTGAATACATCCGACAAGAATGTTCGTGTGGGACGGGATGTGGATGCTTACTGTATGATAACGGTTGTAAAAATTGAATTTATGGAGGGTAACGGCAACAGAAACATTTTGGTTAGCTTTAATAAAAAAGAAAGAAAGAAAAGGTCAAAATCTTAAACTTCAAGTATCTTGGTGAAACGTGGTTTGTTGTTATTTGTATCATCCTAACCCTAAACTATTTGGTTATCAGAATTCGATCATCTAGAAACCTAGAAGAATATATGTTGTACTATTGAAGTTAAGCACAAAGCTACACAATGGGCTATCTGTGCTCTGCCTACCACGGGTATCAAAACCAGGATTCTAGCATTGTAAGTCCGCAGACATACCGCAGTGCCACTGGAGGCAGTAAGTTAAGCACAAAGCTACACAATGGGCTATCTGTGCTCTGCCTATCACGGGTATCGAAACTCGTTTTCTAGTATTGTAAGTCCGCAGACATACCGCTGTGCCACTGGGGGGCCTACCATTTTAACCATACCGCTATTTTTCAGTATATGTATTTCCGTGAACAGGGTGAATATTGTAATGTTCCTCCAGTGGGTAAACGGTAAGATGACAGCCTTGCAGCACTAAAATCCTGGTTTGATACCCGAGGTGGGCATAGCACAGGTGTTCATAGTATAGTTTTGCGCTTAAAAACAAACAAATCCTGCGAGATTCTGAATAATTCTTCACATTTGATAGTGTTCGTTAAGTACGTCAAATTATCTTTGTATTGAACGAATTTTTGTGAACTTAAATGTAACTTCATGAATTCCCACCAGAGAGCGTGCAAGTTACACGTTTAAATTCGTTGCCTGATTTAATTAATTTCCAAACCTGAACCTCAACGTTTGACTGAGCAATGGGAAGAGAACAAATTGTGTGAATATTTGTACTTAACTTACTTTTGACCAGCAATGGGAAGAGAACAAATTGTGTGAATATTTGTACTTAACTTACTTTTGACCAGCAATGGGAAGAGAACAAATTGTGTGAATATTTGTACTTAACTTACTTTTGACCAGCAATGGGAAGAGAACAAATTGTGTGAATATTTGTACTTAACTTACTTTTGACCAGCACTGGGAAGAGAACAAATTGTGTGAATATTTGTACTTAACAAATGATTACGACGACTGTTGGGTAACGGAGCATGATAGAAGAGGTAAGTGAATATTCAACGACAGCTTGTTATTATTTCATTCAATTCATATAACTTCGTTCACCCGTGTCCACTGTAAGAAAGAACGTTAACTACTTCACTTACAGAACAACGGTTCTTCTGTTCCTCTTTCTACGGAATTCCTCAACACACACCATGTAACTGCGGTATTATATAACCAGTGCAGTGGAATCTGACATTGTGTGGCTAGAAAACTCTACTAACAATCCCGCCAATTGCGTCTCGTGGATAACTGACTTGAAGTGGATAGAAGTTAGGCTTAACATGAAAAGTTATTGAAAACGTGGGTCTGGCGTAACGCCGCTGTTTGTCTGATCTTATACAAAAAACAGCCGAGTGAACAGTTTTTTGTGTATTTCACCACGTAAACATATGTCATAATGAACCTACAAACAGCGACTTTAAGATATTATGTTCAAGTCTTGTGTATTTCACCATGTAAACAAATGTCATGTCGTACTACTAACAATGACTTTAAGATATTATGTTCAAATTTTCATGTAAAGGAAACATTTTTGAGTCGTCATAAAGTTGAACTGGTTGTGTGTCAGAACTACATAAAGTTGAACTGGTTGTGTGTCAGAACTACATAAAGTTGAACTGGTTGTGTGTCAGAACTACATAAAGTTGAACTGGTTGTGTGTCAGAACTACATAAAGTTGAACTGGTTGTGTATCAGAACTACATAAAGTTGAACTGTTGTGTGTCAGAACTACATAAAGTTGAACTGGTTGTGTGTAAGAGCTACATAAAGTTGAACTGGTTGTTTGTCAGAACTACATAAAGTTGAACTGGTTGTGTGTCAGAACTACATAAAGTTGAACTGGTTGTGTGTAAGAGCTACATAAAGTTGAACTGGTTATGTGTCAGAATTACATAAAGTTGAACTGTTGTGTGTCAGAACTACATAAAGTTGAACTGGTTGTGTGTCAGAACTACATAAAGTTGAACTGGTTGTGTGTCAGAACTACATAAACATTTTAAACCTGAAATTTCATTAGTAGTTGCAATGAGCAGCGGAACGAGGTGCTTTAGGGTTAGCCCCTTCGAGTTCCTCCTATCACAAAACGAGAGTTTGTGATGTCATATCCTGTACAGTCCTTAAGCTGCTCGTCTTACAGTGGATGATTTGTTTGTTTGTTTCGGTTATTCTCTCAAAGCAGTTACTAATTTTGAACTGATAGACTAGCCAACAGCGCCCACCGCTAACACTTGGGCTACACGAATTGAAAATTTCGATTTGACCATCACACTTATAACTCGCGGTCCCAAAGTGTACGGATCGCGATTTTGTGGCAAAGGGACGCGAGCCATAGACCCTCGGATTCACAGCCATCGACGTTTACCATTAAACTTTGCCCAACCTTATTATCGAATGAAAATTTTAATTTGCAACTTTTAACACGTAATTCATCTCTCGGGGCGACAAACTTTCCTGATATACTCCGGAACGTTAACTGCGGAATGTGAACACTGAAATAGGGCATTCAGTACTAAAATAGAACAGCGAAAAATATTTTCAAGGGTTTTTTTTTTTTAGGCATAAATACTCGAAATTTTATGATCGTTTCAAAATTGCATTTTCGGCTACATTTTCCGGGAAAGTTCATCCTTTTTCAGGGCGTTTTTCTCTTTACTTTCTTGTTCTTTCGCTTTTCTTTCTTTCACGAAACTAAATGACAATTCTTTTACGATTTTGTTGTTTTTCGGAATGAATACTTATATTGACAAGTACAGCATTCATAATGAAACATCTCCTTGGGCTCCTCCTTCCGCTGCTTATATTTCCTTGTTAGAACAAGTACAGAATTCATAATGAAACACCTCCTTGGGCTCCTCCTTCCGCTGCTTATATTTCCTTGTTAGAACAAGTACAGAATTCATAATGAAACACCTCCTTGGGCTCCTCCTTCCGCTGCTTATATTTCCTTGTTAGAACAAGTACAGAAT
>NW_013679784.1:5282-7018 GCF_000517525.1 Limulus polyphemus
TTCCTCCTTCCGCTGCTTATATTTCCTTGTTAGAACAAGTACAGCAATTCATAATGAAACACCTCCTTGGGTTCCTCCTCAAACTGCTTGCCTTTCCTTGTTCGAACAAGTACAGCATTCATAATGAAACACCTCCTTGGGCTCCTCCTTCCGCTGCTTATATTTCCTTGTTAGAACAAGTACAGAATTCATAATGAAACACCTCCTTGGGTTCCTCCTCCAGCTGCTTGCCTTTCCTTCTTCTTTTTCTGTTCGATTTTGTTGATCTTTCTTTTTATTTTCTTCTCATCAGGGATCTATTTGATGGATTTTCCTCCATTATCATCTGTTATCTTTCCAGGACCACTGCATAACATGCCTTTGGTGCAATGTTTTCATTTGCATCAAGAATGTCACTGATGATATTTGAAAGTACATCTAGAAAACGTATAGATGAGTAGAAAGTTGACCATTTTCTGCTCGGTTTTATTTTTCAATGAAGGCGCTGATTGCCGAACGAATCTCGCTCTCGGATGATAGATCCAATACAGAGGACGGTTTCATTTTCAAATTCTCAAGCATGCGACCAGAACCCATTTTTGTATCGCTTACATTTACTTCACATCATCTTTATAACGGTGAACATATTTTTTCCATATGTTTTTCCTTGAATAGGCTTTATTGCCCAACCTTTCTGAAAAGGTTGGTCATCCCCCCTTTTCTTCCATTGGAGACGTCGGCGCCGTATTTCAGCTGATGGAATTATTCCAACCTTTGTACAAGGGGTAATAATTTCCTGGAGTGGCGAAATGCCATCTTCATCATTTGCTTCACTTATTTCATCGTCAATGACATCACATTCATCAGAAATTTCATTGTCGATATCATCCGTATCATCAGTAAATTCAAAGTCTTCGTCCTTAATCTCTCCACATATTCCTGCATATCAAGAACGAGATCATCTTCATGAATGTATTACCCAAGTATAATGGGTAATACATCCAGAATACTGATGCTGACAGTATAACATCAGAATACTGATGCTGACAGTATAATGGTAATACATCCAGAATACTGATGCTGACAGTATAATGGGTAATACATCCAGAATACTGATTTTGACAGTATAATGGGTAATACATCCAGAATACTGATGCTGACAGTATAATGGTAATACATCCAGAATACTGATTTTGACACTGATGCTGACAGTATAATGGGTAATAAGTATAATGGTAATACATCCAGAATGATGGTAATACATCCAGAACACTGATGCTGATAGTATAATGGGTAATACATCCAGAATACTGATGCTGACAGTATAATGGGTAATACATCCAGAATACTGATGCTGACAGTATAATGGGTAATACACCCAGAACACTAATGCTGACAGTATAATGGTAATACACCCAGAACACTGTTGGTGATTTTATACTGTCAGCATCAGTATTCTGGATGTATTACCCATTATACTATCAGCATCAGTGTTCTGGATGTATTACCATCATACTGTCAGCATCAGTATTCTGGATGTATTACCCATTATACTGTCAGCATCAGTATTCTGGATGTATTACCCATTATACTATCAGCATCAGTGTTCTGGATGTATTACCATCATACTGTCAGCATCAGTATTCTGGATGTATTACCCATTATACTGTCAGCATCAGTATTCTGGATGTATTACCCATTATACTATCAGCATCAGTGTTCTGGATGTATTACCATCATACTGTCAGCATCAGTAT
>NW_013679785.1:0-1711 GCF_000517525.1 Limulus polyphemus
GAGTCCAAAACTGTGACTAGATCTCAAATCGGTCAGAAGATGACGGAACTATTTGTTAAAAAATTGGTACTTGAAAAAACAAAACAAATAAACTCTGAGCCATTCTATGAGTCGCTATGCCGCGGCTAGAAAGAAATGTTAATACTTCGTTTCGTCAGAAACTTACATCTTTTATTGTTAATGAGAAACTTAAATTTTATATATCCAAAAAGTTTTAATTTGATTAATTAACAAGTATAAGAAGGTAAAAAGAAGTAATTTTTTATCGTGATAAGCTGACTTTCTGACGTTTGTTTTAAGAAACGAATTAATTCTTCATTATGCAGCAAAGAGAATGTGGAAATTTCAGGTTAACAAATCAATAAACAACTGTGACAAAAGATTATAGTTTCGAAAACGTTCATGTTAACTACCTATGACAGTCATGTCCACTGGTTTTTAGGGCTTGGTTGTTACATCACTTCTTTAAGCACGTACACGCTGAAGACGTCATGGTGACCAGTTTCCTTTCTTCTCTTATCCACCCTTTGGCCAATCATTTGTTTGAACTCTGCTGACAGAAACTCGATCACATACTTCAACCTTTTTGACCTTTAGAATTTTAGCGGATGTAATCTTTGTCACCATTGGATAATCCTGAAGTATAAAGCTGACCAGCAGTAAGAATTTATGTTCATTTTGTTTGTGGCTCTTTTTCGAAAAACGTGAAGACGGTTGTGTAGTAAAGTGTTAAGCTTGCAACAGCAATATTAACTAAAAGTTCCTGAAGTACTTTAAGGTAAGAAAACGTTTAAATTGTTTAATATATATTTATCTGTGAGTGTTTATTTAGCAAAGTAATGTGCTCAAACTATTCAATGATTTTAACATTTAAATAAACTATAAGCCAATTTTAAGTATTTCAGACAATACATTTAGCTACATTAGAAGAAAGAAAGATTTGTTTAACACATAAAATTTATCCTAATCATAATAAGTTTCAGATCACACATTAATAACTTTAACTCAACATTTAACACTTGATTTTAGGGAATTTTTATTTTCACTACTGTAATGAATAAGCCCGCGATAGCATTTGAGATAAATATGTTAATTGAAAACCACAACCAGTATAGGCATACATTTCATCTTCCTCTTTAAAAGGATTTTTTGAGTTTTAGTATTAGAATTTCTCAATGTTCTGGCACTTGATAAAAGATTGTTTTTTTGTAATTAAGCACAACGCTACACAATGGGCTATCTGTGCTCTGCCCACCATGGGTATCGAAACCAGGACTCTAGCGTTGCAAGTCTGCAGACATACCGCTGTGCCACTCGGGGCTTTGGTAAAAGAAAATATAAGTTGTCAGATTGAAGTGATTTTAAAAACGTTCCGTATTTAACTGATGTATATCATATCTAACCGAACCATCATCTCATTACAAGATATGATGAGCAATGGAGCTTTGGAAGATTTCGAAATATGCTCTGAAAGACAATATCAACTTTATACAGAAAGTGAGATGCCACGAAACCACAGCTATAACTTGGCTTTAGTATCACACAATATTTGTTCGTCATTTACTAGATCGTTCCCATAATATTTTTTAAAATAACAACTATCATGGTATTTGTCGTCTTATGCTAGAGTTGTGAAACTACATCATAATAACGTTGTTAATAATTAAAAACATTATACTTTGAAATCTCGTTGTTTCTTTGGTTAGAACCA
>NW_013679785.1:2627-7362 GCF_000517525.1 Limulus polyphemus
TGGAAGATTTCGAATTATGCTCTAAAAGACAATACTACGAAACCACAGCTATAACTATAACTATAGCTTTAGTATCACACAATATTTACTCGTCATTTACTAGATCGTTCTGATAATATTTTTTAAAATAACAACTATCATGGTATTTGTCGTCTTATGCTAGAGTTGTAAAATTACATAATAATAATATTGATAATAATTAAAAAAATTATACTTTGAAATATCGTTGTTTCTTTTGTTAGAACCAGTTTATAGCTCTCTTTGTTCTTTCCGGACAAGAGTGGTATTAATTTCTTGTGATTTTATTTTTCTAACAATGGAAATAATTATCTAAATAGCATAATATTTTCTTCAGTTTCTAATTCTCTATTATGTTCCTTTATTTCTTCCTACAAAACGTCCTACAACTAATCACTGTAAACCATAACTTTTAATATAAAATGTGTAACTTATACTTACAACTTGCTTAAATACCGTTGCTTATTATCTTTGGGAAGTGGCAATGCGTAGAATTTATATTTGTTTGTCTGAGATAAAAAGATACGTTCTTATCTTTATTAGAATATTATTAGTCAAGAAGTCTGTTGGATATTTGTCTGTTTATTCTATATTACCAGAATCACAGAAATAACATAACAAGACACCAGTGGTACATTCATACCTAATACCTTCACAAACGTATCACATTCCTGAGGTCGAGTTTTTGAACTTTTACAAACTACGCAAGGTTGCACCATTTACCATATGATAAAAAGCGATGCTCATCTTACGAAGGTTCTCGTGTGATATCTATATATCTATCACCTTGAATATCATACTTCCTTAGTTTAGTCATAATGATACATTTTATACATAACAGACTCAAAAACAGTACAGTTTTGTTATTAAAAAGTACCTAGAGGTATCCTTCTGCGGTTATTTATAGTCGTTTAGTTGTTTCATTTGGGATTTTGTTAAATGATTTAAACGTATAATAATTTAATCTATATTTAGCCCATATGATCTTATTGTTATATAGATTTACATATACTTACATGAAGTAACTATTTAGATTTTCGCACCAAGTTAAAACAGAAATGGAAATGTGAATAAATGAATTCTATCTGCATTTTTATTTGATTTTGCTGTTGTTTTTCTAATCTATAGTAATCATGTATCTAGATTCCGAATTAACTTTGAAAAAGGACTGGTTAAAAATAACCTCTCTTTGTGAAAACAACAGATTTTAGAATTGTTCTAAAGTCTACATTATCATTAGAGGACTTTATTTTATACAAAAATTACTTATTGTTAGTAGTATTTATATTTCATTTCAACGATTAAAAACTGTTCTGGGAATAATAGCTTATCTTTCATATTGTGTCTATTGACAGTTATGATATCAAATTAATTTCAAACATGTGTAACTATCACTTACACTATGTTTTTGTTTGTATAAATAGAGCCAGGAGTTTTTGTATGTATGTCTGTAATATGTTTTGTACCAGAATTATCCGATCCAGGATTTTGTATTCTACGTTTTAAAATTAACTGTCCTAGTTCATGAAGTGGCATCAGGTATTCTTCTCATATAGAGGGTTATAAATTCATCGAATGGCAAAGTTATGTTTCTTGACTGTTGAATTTTGTGGCGCTTTTTCTCGCCAGTAGTCACAAGTGAAATTCTAATAATGCGGTTACTTGAATTTCTAACCCCGATTCCATGTCACTGGTAAATAACCTGACCCCTCATTGTCTTTTAAGTGTTAGTTTTTTAATATTTAACCTTATATATTGTTTAGAACCTTAGAACGGAACTTAATAACAAACAAATGCTATCTAGGACTTGAATTAGTCGTTATTAAATGATATGATGAAGGAAGGGAAATATTTCGGCCAGTGAAGTGTGAGAAATTCGTTTTCATAATCTATATGCATGTACACTCATTACAGCTTTACCTAGCACTCATAAATTAATGAACATTATTCTCTCCCTGTTTCTGTTTACTCGGACATTATGTTTTTGCGCTACATCGATGCACATTTTTGTGCATCCCAGTCCTCTTTAGACAAACAAACTCGTTATATAAAACCACTTCCGGGTTTTAACTTCTATTGCCCCTATTCAATGCCATAGAAGCATAGTTGACAGAGGTTTTGTTTATACTAAATGTTATATTTCTTAACAGTCTGTTACTGTTTTAAACGATTTGTAAGGTTAAAGTCCGTCAAATAGTCAAATTTCAAGTACTAACGAATAATTTCTTAATATATGTTTGTTTGCTTCCGTGTGTTTTAAGAAGCAACAGAAAAAGAACTAAAAATAGTTTGAACTTATTTTGTTCTTATTTACTGACTTGCAGCTTTACTGAGAATTTATGTTACAATTAAAGAAAATCATAACGAAATACTATTTGACAACCAGTTGCTTGATTTCATATACTATATATAGATGCTAGATTTTTGTAGACCTGATCATTTATTTCTCGATATGAACTAGCATAAATAGTCAATTAATCCTATAGTCATTTGAGATAGTGGACATTTGAACTGATATGTCATGAAAGCAAATTGTGTAAACACGACTTGTGTCGTGTTCCAGAAAAAAAAGCCTTATTGACTATGCTACGTATCATTGCGTAGAACACGTCAATGGCTTTTGTCAACAAAATTTGTATTCATGAACTCCCACCTGTTACAATACACATTACTTTACATATTATGGCTAGAATATACTAGTTGTGGGTGTCTTTATGTATGGTTCCAGGCACCCAAAGTTGATCCATATTAACTTGTTTTCCAATGCTCTTAAGGATGTGGTGTATTACTGGCTTAGATTTTCAAAATTGCTGATCTGGATACGTCTCACTGTATAAATAACGTACGTCGGAATGTACCTGGATTATCAATTTTTCTTTTCTATAATTATAGCCTCAATATCATTTTCTCATCTTGCCTACCTCTGTAATATACTGCGGTCGTCCATGATTACAAAATGCCTAAGCTGCTGTGGATTTCATTAAAAGATACACCTGTCTAAAAATGTATCTGCGTAATATTTTAATTGAAGTGTTTTGAGCATTTGTATTAAAAAATAAAAATTCAGTTTTTCAAAGTATCTAAAATGATACGTTACGAAAACTGGAATATTTTACCTAAATAATCAGAGAGAGTTAATATTCTTTTAAAGACGTTTCTGCAACGGATTAATAAATATTAAATACGTAAATTATTATAATTTACATAGATAATTTGAACTTTTCTTTCTTATTTTAACAGGAATTTAACAATCGAGAATATGGAGAATAACTCAGCGAGTGAAAAAGGATCGACACTTCGAAAGACGCAATACTTCTGTCTTTTGTGCACTTATGAAACGGACAGAAAAAATAATATGAAACGTCACTTTTCATCAATGCACAAGCACAGTTCGAAGATTCTAGAATGTTGTGGAGAACATTTTTTAAATAAAGCTACTTTGCGTTCCCACACGAAAACCTTACATAAAGAAGGTTATAGTTGTAACCTGTGTATACGACGCTTTTGCCGAAGAGCTCTAGTGAGACGTCATATGAGTGCCCACAACGGGTTAAAGGAATTTTTGTGTGAACTTTGTACTTACGCTACTAGTCACAAAAGCAACTTAGAGAAACACCAATTTCGTATCCACGGAATTCCAGAGAAGAAACATCGAAAAAGGAATTCGGTGTCCAAACAATCGGGAAAGTCTTCACCATCGTCTCTGGGATTGACTTCCAGAGAAGAGAAAGATAAATCGTTGAAAATATCCAATAATCAATACATTGTATATACACCCGAATTACCAGAGTCTATTCTTGAAGAACCATCAATTACAATGGCAGAAGATATTAACAGAAGGGAAACTAAAGGAACAGACGGAATTTCTCTAACAAAGGAAAACATTCGATTGTGCTGCTTTCCTTACAAATGTTTTGAATGCAACATCGTTTTTAAAAAACAGTCAGACTACATATTTCACTGTGACCAGATGCACCCACCACGAGACCCCCTCGAGATTACACTCATTCATGCAGCTTTAAGACATCGTCACCAGGCTCAAGATAAACCTCTGAACTTGGTTATTCATCCTCCACGGGATCCATTTTAATTTCCAATTGTTTTTAGAAGTATTTATTGTTATGAATTGATCTCTTACTGTATTTGTATTTGCTGAATTGCTTAGACGCTGGATATGTGTGAGTTAAATTATGCATTACAAAAGTAAATTTCTTATTAGCATCACATTATCTATATTGAAACTGTTTAGCTATATTTTGATAACTATTTAATAATTTAGTTTTTATCAATAGCTTTTGATTTATGGACTTAAACGCTTTAACCCGGGTTTCGATTGGTCGCGGTGGAGAAACAGATAGTTCGGAAAAATAAACAGACAGGCCTACAGATATAAAAGCTCATTATCTAAACTTAAAAGTATCAATTGCCATATCATAGCATAGTAATTCGAATTTAAGATGTGTTTATATATATATGCTTGTGGATATCACTTGAGGATTGTGTAAATGAAACTAAATTAACCAGAAATGGTACGATCAAAAGAGATCGCTAATTGGTACTGCGATTTTGATCATGAATTCATTATATTTGTATCATATTACACCAATATTTAGTCAAAACGAGAAAAGCAATTTTCCCTTTGTCTTAATGATAAAATATGGTTTCTTATAGGATAGTGGCATGCATCTTGGAAAACAACACATTGTTGTAGTTTAAT
>NW_013679786.1:0-4736 GCF_000517525.1 Limulus polyphemus
TCGACATTTATAGCAACACAGAAGTCTATTCAATATATCTACTAATATACATATTTTACTCCTTAGATATAATAAAACGAAGAGTTTATTTAATAAATACAGGATGATAGAGAGTTTACGTAATAAATAAGGTAAAATAGGAAGTTTATACAATAGATATAACAAGATAGTTTTCTCACTTGATATAGTAGGCTAGTAAATGTACTTAATAATGCATGTAGTAATATAGTCAGTTTATTTACACGCTAAATAGTAATACTTAATCAACAGATATACTAAAATAGACCTTAACATATATCTCGAATACCATGGAAACTCAATTCAATAGAAATACTAATATAGAGTTTACCCAATAGATACAGGAAGATGAAATATTTAATCAACATATTCAGTAAAACAGACAGCTTATTTAATAGATACAGTAAGATGGACAGTTTACTCAACACATAAAGTAACGTAGTGAGTTTACTCAATTGATTTAATAAAATACAGTATTTAATCAAAATATGTAGTGAGACTGCGAAGTGCGTCGCTAAATGATACAAATAATGTATTCAATATATCCAGAGAGACAGAGAATTTGCTTAATATACATATATATATATATATATATATATATAGTATGATAGAGTATTGACAGAAAGCTAGAAAATGTATTTTATAAATATAGCAATATAGTAGCTAGGGATTTAACGCAATTGAAATTGTAAGATAAAGACTTTTCTCAATTTGATATAGAAAGATGGAAAATCAGTCAATAGATAATAAAATAAAAAATTTAACTCAATAGATAATACAATAGAAAATTTACTCAGTATATATATATTAAGATAGATAATTCACTTAACATATGGTGAAATGAAGAATATTGTTTATATATTTAATATATAGTATCATAAATACTTTATTAAATAGATATAGTAAGATAAAGAGTTTACTCAGTATATTTGTAAGATACAGAGGTCATTGAATATATTTAGTAATATTGAAAGTTTACTTAATAAATATATCAAAAAATAGAATTTACTCAATATATAATACGATAGAGAATTTTCTTACTATATACAGAAACACAGAGTTTATTCAATAGATATAGTAAAATAGATAATTTTCCTTAGATAGTAAGATAGACAACTTCCCATACATAGATAGTTCACGCAATAGATAAAGTAAAATACAATTTAATCAGTGTATGTAATAAGATTGAGAGCTCACTCAAAATATAGAATAATATAAACAGTTTGTTTACCAGTAAAATATTTACTGAACAGAGAGCAGAATAGAAAATTTACTCATTAATTGCAGCAAAATAATATATCTACTCAAAATATGCAAAGCTAGAAAATATACTCAATAAATATATTAAGATAAAGAGCTTCTCAATACACATAGTAAGATAGACAGATTACTTAATGGATACCATAAGATACAAAATTTACTCAATAATAATAATAAAATAAACAATTTACCCGATAGACAATGAAACAGAAAATTTATTCAGTGGTCATAGAAAAAATAGAGAATTTACTTAGTTGATCATAAGATACAAAATATAATATATGGATACAGAGGGCGCTATGGAAGAAAGAAATTTGAAAAGTTAAACTCTTATAGATTTTTGAAAATTATTTAATATTAATATTATCATTTGTAAAAATTTAGGTTAAAAACAAAAGAATAGCTAGATTTAGTATGATTGGTAAATAAAAGTAAGTCCTTCAAAGTTTTAAGCCAGAGTTTAGTGGTTTAAGTTGTACTACAACGTTAAATAAGTAAGTGTAGTGCTATTTAAAGCTTAGCTATAACTCAACTTATTTTTTAATCGTAAAACAAATTAATACATTTTTTATTTGATAAATATAATCTAAAGATTAGTATATTGTCTCCTCGTGTTTTAAGGATCAATTTGTTTACTTGAACTTAGATCCATTAGTGTAAATTCAACTTATAGGTAGATCAAAATATAAATCAAGCTGAATACATTGTATTATTGACATTACGTATACATCAAAGTAAAGACTAGTTATTGTCACTTTGTATTTTATTGTTACCAAAATGTACTGTCTTTTCTATATATTAGAAGTTGTTATTTAAGGAATCGTTTTTTCTAGGTGGTTTTTCGCTAGTTTGCCTCACTAAAAAGATGTGCATACGCGCACGCACGTGGATAAAATAAGTAATAATACCCAGATGCAGACCCTCAGGGTCCACTTAGTATGGGTGCAAAATTACAGGTTTCTAGGTTCTTTCTTCTTGGAGCTATTGGGGTCACATTTCTTTTCTATGTGGTTTTCCCCATAAAAAGATGGGCATGCACGCACGCACGTAGATAAGTAATACCCAGTGTACACCTTCAGGGTTCACTTAGTATTGGTACAAAGTTTTAGGTTTCTAGGTTTAGTGCTCTTGGTGTTATGGTGGTCACATATTCTTTTCTGTGTGGCTTTTCGCTAGTTTGCCTCACAAAAAGATGCGCTTGCGTATGCACGTGAATAAGTAACAATACCCGGCTTTACTTGAGTTACTAGGTTGATAGTGTGTGTATTCTGAAGCCATGTTAGTATAAAAGTATAACCTATGTATTTTTGTTGCTAAGGGACATGACATAAAATCCATTGTCAGAATGCATTGTTACCAAAATGCACTCGCTTTTCTATATATATTAGAAGTTATTATATAAGAAACCACTTCTTTTCTATGTTGTTTTTCGCTAGCTTGCCTCATTATTAGGTTGATATACTGTAGTGACTATGCTATAGAAAATTATAGATGCCACTATACGTCACGTTATCTAAGCTATATAAAAGCCAGTGTGTGCTACGTCACGTCAGGCTTGATTTTTTTAACTTAACATTCTTTCTGAATTAAGGTATTTTATGTTCTATCACCAATGTTTTCAATAAAAACAAACCTTTTTAATCAACAGAGACTTTAAATTAAGAAATTAACAAATATTTTTCCACTTTTGTAGTTTATACATTTCATTTATACTTTCAGTGCATAGACTAGCAACAATATTAGGTTATACTTTTGTTGCTAACAATGCGTTCCAACATAACATTGTTGGAACACACTCTTACCAAATGGCACTGGTCTTTTATATATTAGATGTTATTATATAACCATTTCTTTTCTACGTGTTTTTTTTTTAGCTTGCCTCATTAAAAAGATGCGTCCGCGCACACGCACGAGGATAATATAAGTAATAATACCCAGGTGCACACTCTCAGGATCCACTTAGTATGGGTGCAAAATTTCAGGCCTCTAGATTCTTTCCTCTTGGAGCTGTGGTGGGCACATTTCCTTTCTATGTGGTTTTTGCATAAAAAGATGCGCACGCAAAATTTCAGGTTTCTAGGAAGTTATGGAGTTATGGCAGACACATACACAGAGACACGCCTTTTAATTATTACAGATTAAATTTTAGCAAAACTAATTTATTAGTAATTGTGATTCTGTAGAAAAGACATAATGTTACTGAAACTTTAAAGCTTTCCAAATATCGTGAAGATACATAAATCATATCGTATTGGACGATGTATCGATACAATCATATCACTGTATCGCTATACCTTTAGTATAAATACAATGGTTAAGACTAGTGTAGGAATTAAGCATTCACAGTTTCTTAGGTGCTATTGGGGCAATAAATGGGTTTCATTTGGAAAATTGGGAATCTCATGTACTTTTAAAGAAGCTAATAGTGAAAATGTGCAATTTGTATGTAGAGTTGGTAGGTTGGAGAAGTTAGAGGCTATCCTAATTAAAGTAGAGGTGATAGAGACTGTGGGAAATGACAGCCGGTTTTGAAGAGGAACTTAAACTTTTACATGCAAGGAACACATCAACTAACAATGACTTATGGGAAGTTAGAAAGAAAACTATTAAGACTAAAAGCAGTGGATTTAATTTTAATGAGTTTATTCTATTCAGCAACAGATTTCAGCCTTTGGCTTATGCAGACGAAGAACTATTGGAGGGAAGGAAAACAAAAGGGACTGAAAAGGCTATGGATGATAAACGTAAGGAGGATATAGTTATAGGTGATTCCTTGGCAAGGCATGTGGGTAGGATAGTCTGTGAAGTAAAGAGGGAGAAAACAATTATATTATGCTACCAAGGGAACGAGTGAGAAATATAACTGACAGAACAGAAATATAATAAAGGGGGCTAGCAGAGATGATTTTTTTGCACATAGTGGTTAATGATGTAGGGAAAGGTCGGTTAGATGAGCTAATTAAAAAGACATTTAAAGACAAAGGCCATAACTCAATTTTGTCAGGGATACTGCCCAGAATTAACTATGGGAATGAAGTTGTAATTAGGTCACTAGGGCTAAATGCTAAGCTTAGTTTAGTATGTAAGGATGAGCTGATTGGCTGGTTGAAATTGTGAGATCAGTTCAATGGAAGAAGGGAGCTTTTTGGAATAGATGGTTTACATTTAAATAAGATATGGGCTGTCTTGTTTGCTACGGCTATTAACACAGCTGTAAGGGAAGTTTTAAATACGATGAAAAAGTTTTTATTTGAGTTCTTGAACCTGAAGAGCATGTGATAATGACAAATGGACTATGCTCTTATTATAGAAGTTAGTTAACTGTTCTGGGAGAGGATTTCGTTTCTCTATGGTTGTAGTTTTTGCCTTAACATTGACTGACTCTAACTCCTGGCAAACACCCAACAATGCCCCTTCCTTAAGTGTCTGCTCACATTTAGAGAAATTAGCCACTGTTA
>NW_013679786.1:5736-7445 GCF_000517525.1 Limulus polyphemus
AACTCTAGTCCTAAACCTAGCCCTGTAGACTATGGACTGATTTTGAGTTCCATACCTGATTTCTAGAGCAGCTACCAGTGCTCTATAGTTGTGCCTGTCGTCTGCTGACCGTTGTCCAAGTATTTCCAGTGGTTGTCCCTTCAGGCTATTTGCCAGGTACACTGCTTTCTGCTTCTCTGTCCATCCATTCATTTCTGCCAGGAGCTCAAACTGTGCTCTATATGCTTCCCATCGTCCCTTTTCATCGAATTCCTGTGGCATCCTTCATACCAGATCACCCCTATTGCTGACATTCATGTTTGGAATGTGACTTCTGACAAACCTGAAGATGTATGCATTAGGGTTTAGCTGCGGGGTCTGGAATGGGCTTCCCATTGTCTGAGGCTGATCAGGTCGATGGCTAATATATCCTTCTTGTGTAAAACACAATAAATCATCCTTTAATGTATTTAATTCGCTTTGAAATTTACTAATGTTTTCCATTTGTACTTCTTGTTTTCTTTCTTGTTCCAGTTGCCACTGCTGTAGTCTTCTTGTTTATTTTCTCGTTCTTCTTGTTTCTTTTCTTTTTCCTCCAACAGCTGTTGTAATCTCTTTTGTTTATTTTGCTGTTCAAGCTGCCACTGTTGCAGGTTTTCTTGCCACTGCTATTGTCTCTCTTCTTGTTTCTTTTCTCGTTCTTCTTGTTTCTTTTTTTGTTCTTCTTGTTTCTTCTGCTGTTCTTGTATTGCAGCCATCAAATCTGCTAAGCTGTAGTTTGATCTCCCACTTCTCGTTTCCATCTTCTTTTTCTTCTCTTTTTTTTTTCAATCCCACTCTCTGAGTAATTTGTTTACTATACTTTCATTTAAAATGACTTGTAATAGGTATTAGTATCTCCCAAACTGATGATTGGAGGAGTTAATGTGTTATGAAATTCCTGCCGTTATTTAGGTTTTAGCGTTATTACGATAACGGGAAGAAATTCAAACCAGTTTGCTATTTTTTTAACATAACTCACCATTGGTTTTCCTGGGGCCTCCTTGTAATGCTAATATTCCCTTAATGTTTAACACAATGCCCATCATCCCTCTCCCCCATTAGTTTAGGATGGTTGAAGCCTCAAATTTCGATCTTTTAACTCTTTCAGCATGAGCTCAGTCTCTGGGACCGACCTCATTACTATTTTGTGCTTGTTACAGTTTTCATGCTATAACTTTTAAATTAGTAAGCGTATGTTTACGAAATTAGGCAGCTTATCAGTAAATATTACAATGCTTTTATACGCAAAATATCAATTTTTTTCATTACGTCTTAAGGTTTGTAAAGCAATGTTTTCTCATGCATTTTTTCTTTCACATGTTGCCTATCTAACATGCAAAGTAATTTCTATTTTAAGATTAAAAATACTTTTGTGCATCAGAAACTTTTCAAATTTCACATACGAAATCCTTATAATTTCCAGATAGTTATCAAATGTTTCTTAAGAAAAACTTTTTATTTTATCTGTTATTTTCAGTAACAAAATTTGTTTGGGTTTGGTTGATTTGATTGATCTCGTAACCACGTTAAAAAATTAGGAAATAAATATAAATTATGCCTTTTACGTTCTAGAATGACTAAAATTGATCTTTAGTCTTTACAAAGTGACCTATCTTGACTGTGTTTTTGAAGACTAGTATTTTGTAAAATACAGTCATATTTCAATTACAATTATATATGTATATAGA
>NW_013679787.1:0-2358 GCF_000517525.1 Limulus polyphemus
AACTCAGGTTGTATAATAGTAGTATACCTTACTTACATGTAATAACTCAGGTTGTATAATAGTAGTATACCTTACTTACATGTAATAACTCAGGTTGTATAATAGTAGTATACCTTACTTACATATAATAACTCAGGTTGTATAATAATAGTATACCTTACATTATTGATAACACATCTTGTTTGTTTATGAGTTACAATCATACAAACAATCTACCAGTTATGTAGCAGACAAACATCGTGTCTACAAGTAGATAACTTTAAGAGACAATTCTACCAGTAGAAGCTACAATACAAGTAATTCTAGATTTAACTATCTGGTCCTCCTAGGGAAGTAATACAGAGATTACGGGCAACTGATAAATTTTCCAAAAATTTGGACAAAGTTTGATAAACATCAAAAGTGACTGTGTTACCCTTCTGGAGAAAGCTGTATATCATGTTCTTAAACTGTCTATTTTCTCCTAAATAAGTCTTTCTGTTCTTTATAATTCACGAAGAAGAAGAAAGTGACTCATGGTAGGGTGCTGACCTCCTCCTCCTCCCCTGGCAGTAACTCCAACTGTGAGAACTCTCTACATCTTTACTCCTCTGGTGGGCTGTCAATCAATCTAAGACCATTTGGTAGTTTTTCACCAATGCCCACATCCAAGGTCACTATCTGAACTTTGAGGAAAACCGTTTCCTCATAGTATGACATGAAGAATAACCTGTCACGTATATCTTGAAATAAACTTTGTAATGGCATACTTTACATTATAGACAATGTTTTTGTGCCTGTTTGTTCGTGCAAAGCTGCAAGAGGGCTATTCGTCCCTAATTTACCAGTTATAAACCAGAAGGAAGGCAGCTAGTCAACACTAATCACCGCCAACTCTTGGGCTATGGTTTTTATCAACCAATAGTGGAATTAGTCGTTACATTTTAATGTTCCAACGGCTGAAAGAGCGAGCACGTTCGTTGAAGGGGATTCGAACCTGAGATCTGCAGATAACGTAATCCTACACTTTCGTTAAGTTTTGGATGTAAAGTGCACACATGCGTTACATGTAAAATAATCAGTTACGTTACTCAACACCAAACTTCTTTGGATGCCAAGCAGATAAAGCATTCCATCATTTTTTGTTTCAGTGTTAACCTACCTTCAAGTTAATTCAATAACCTAAGCCTAATCTGCATTAACCTATCCTCAAGTTAAACCAATAATCTAAGCCTAATCTGCATTAACCTCCCCTCAACGTAATCCAACAACCTAAGCATAATCTGCATTATCCTAAAGTTAATTCAATAACCTAAGCCTAATCTGCATTAACCTACCCTCAAGTTAATCCAATAACCTAAGCCTAATCTGCATTAACCTACCCTCAAGGTAATCCAAATAACTTAAGCCTAATCTGCCCGTGCTTTAAAAAGTAAAGGTGAAGAATATGTTTCTTTGTTTGTTGAATTTCTCATAAGTCTGCGCTAGCCGTCCCGATTTTGAAGTGATACATTAGAAGGAAGGCAGTTAGCCAACATCACCCACCGCAAACTCTTTAGCTACTCTTTATATCTAGATTTCTACACTTAGCAACGCAATAACGAAAGGGCAACTGAAACTTGAGATTCATTTAAAGTTGAAACTTTTATCTCTGATCATAATTCCTACCACACCAGTTAAGTGCTTTATTTTACACCAATACATGTACTGAAGAACAAACATCGTTTGTCAAGTATTAAGCTCATTGGATGAACGATTAATGGAGATATATCTGTTAATAAGTAAAATTATGAACTGTTTGTAGAGGCCAGAATAAATCTTTTCTTAAGAGTAAATTCGTTTCTCCCTAACATTTCCAAAACTGTCTGCTGTTTTGGCGTTCTTATTAATTCAAACGTAAATCTTATGTATTTAAAATTTGCTTTTATTAATCATAGTTGTTCGTGAATTGTTAAAAACAACCAGTATTAAACACAGACATTTCAAAATAAGGAACACATTATATTAGAATGAAAAAGTTAAACTTTCTCTCAAGAAGTTCGATCCAAGCTCAAGTGCTCGTGTCCCCCTCTTTTGGCAAAACTTGGAAATGCCTGAATTTTGTCAAATAGTGATCGAAAAGTGTTAAGCTTGCAGACTGTGAGTGTCTTTAGTTCAAACACTCGAACCTTCAATCATCTTCATCGGGATCCGGACCACGGAGGGCCAAGGTTCAGCGTAGACCTCTTCCTCCATCTCAGTAATTGCTACTTACTGAATCCCAGGTAATAACCCTTGTTACGTTGTTGTTACATTACTCACAGTATGTTACATTTTGTCAGTTTGACCACAGTTCTAATTAACATACCCTTTTCACGCGACGTCTAATTCATGGGGTAA
>NW_013679787.1:3039-5040 GCF_000517525.1 Limulus polyphemus
CAGTCATACACACACACACACACATAATCCTATTTTTACATACAAAACTTTTAAAATAGAGCTACGTTTGTGTCTAGAATTCAGTTAACCTAGCACTGTTTGGCCTGTAAGATTCTTATTTATGATGTTTAGAGGGGAGAGGTACTTGGGGCTTGGTTCATCATGTATTATGTAACTCTCTAGTTTGCTCATCAGTTCATTTTTATTAATATTTTTCTTATAATATTGAAGCGAGTTATCCAGGAGTCTGTCTGATAGAGTTGGCATGTTTGAATAGTTGTGTAGAAATTCTGAGTTTGTTCATCGTGGGACTCTGTATGCTTTCGTTAAAATATAGTTTTGTATTTGCTGTAGTAGTTTGTTGATGTGTGTTTTTGATACATTTATCACGTTATGTGTCAAAATACGAGTAAAGTAAGAAATGTAGAGGACTCCAAGTTCTGATCGGTCTGTCAAGCGTCAATGGTAGACTGGCTATCTTTCGTCTGTCAAGCGTCAATGGTAGACTGGCTATCTTTCGTCTGTCAAGCGTCAATGGTAGACTGGCTATCTTTCAAAGATAGCCAGTCTACCACTGACGCTTGACAGACGAAAGATAGCCAGTCTACCATTGACGCTTGACAGACGAAAGATAGCCAGTCTACCATTGACGCTTGACAGACGCAAGATAAATCTGTGTTATTTTTTTTCCCCAGCTGTGGTTTAGACTTGGTATCGGAATTAACTATAAAAAGAACTAATAGTAAAATATATGCAGCCAGAGTTGAAGTTTGAAATATCCTTGTTTAAATAAATAATTAGACTTTTTTTCTCTCTTATCGGCTTCATGGTTTATGGGACAATGTTTTAGTTTACCGTTACGCCCTTGTTTTTTTTTCGAATTTCGCGCAAAACTACACGAGGGCTATCTGCGCTAGCCGTCCCTAATTTAGCAGTGTAAGACTAGAGGGAAGGCAGCTAGTCATCACCACCCACCGCCAACTCTTGGGCTACTCTTTTACCAACGAATATTGGGATTGACCGTCACGTTATAACGCCTCCACGGCTGAAAGGGCGAGCATGTTTGGTGTGACGGGGATTCGAACCCGCGACCCTCAGATTGCGAGTCGAGTGCCTTAACCACCTGGCCATGCCGGCCAGTTACGCCCTTACTCCCAACTAGTTTCGGGTTGTGTCGAATGCCTTAACCACCAGGCCATCCCAGGCCCTAGGTCACAATGTTGACCCCGAAACGCTGTTTTGCCACAGATATGTCTCACTGTGATCGATATAAAAGTAATAATTATTGTTTATATATACCAGCCTTGTTACTATAAATCATCAGTTTGATGGGGAAATATTTGAATATATATACGAACATTTTGTTGATATGACCTTAACAAACAAGTGGGTCATAGAAATCTTGAATATATTTAAAATGACCAATTAGCTACCAGCTAAGATATAGGAAAATACATTTTTCTGTGTTTAAAATGACCAATTAGCTACCAGCTAAGATATAGGAAAATACATTTTTCTGTATTTAAAATGACCAATTAGCTACCAGCTAAGATACAGGAAAATACATTTTTCTGTATTTAAAATGACCAATTAGCTACCAGCTAAGATACAGGAAAATACATTTTTCTGTATTTAAAATGACCAATTAGCTACCAGCTAAGATATAGGAAAATACATTTTTCTGTATTTAAAATGACCAATTAGCTACCAGCTAAGATATAGGAAAATACATTTTTCTATATTTTTGAATAAAAATTATTTTGATCTGTCTGAACTACTTCTCTACGTTTGGAATTTGAAAATATGGTTCTCTACGTTTCGAATAGTTTATACGGGGTTTTAAAATATGGTTCTTCACGTTTCGAATAGTTTATACGGGGATTTTAAAACATGGTCCACATTTGGAGTATTTTATACGGGGATTTTAAAATATGGTTCTCTACGTTTCGAATAGTTTATAAGGAAATTTTAAAATATGGTTCTTTACGTTTCGAATAGTTT
>NW_013679787.1:5613-7695 GCF_000517525.1 Limulus polyphemus
ATAGTTTATACGGGAATTTTAAAATATGGTTCTCTACGTTTCGAATAGTTTATACGGGAATTTTAAAATATGGTTCTCTACGTTTCGAATAGTTTATACGTGAATTTTAAAATATGGTTCTCTACGTTTCGAATAGTTTATACGGGATTTTAAAACATGGTTCTCTACGTTTCGAATAGTTTATACGGGAATTTTAAAATATGGTTCTCTACGTTTCGAATAGTTTATACGTGAATTTTAAAATATGGTTCTCTACGTTTCGAATAGTTTATACGGGATTTTAAAATATGGTTCTTTACGTTTCGAATAGTTTATACGGGATTTTAAAATATGGTTCTCTACGTTTCGAATAGTTTATACGGGATTTTAAAATATGGTTCTCTACGTTTCGAATAGTTTATACGGGAATTTGAAAATATGGTTCTCTACGTTTCGAATAGTTTATACGGGAATTTTGGAATATTTTGTAAGGGTTTTTTTATTTCCTGTAAGTCATCCATATCATATTGTAATAAAATCTATTTTCTTTTTTAATGTTGTAACTTAAATGTTCGGGAGAAAGCGCGGCATTTTAAGATCAAGTTAGTCCTAGAATATTCGGGAATGTTAAGGAACGAGAAATTTTGCGGAATATCTAAAACAAGGATTAAATTACAAATACTGATAAGCCAATCAGTTGGTTAAGTAAGCAGTAAAACAATGAAGCGCCAAGAAGGTTGAAAGTAAATCAGTCAGTGTGTTTACATTTTTAAAACTGTGTTATCTATCGCGGATATTGAATTACTTTTGTACAAGTAAGTTTATTTTTACGTCAGTGTGCGCAGGTAGCGTTGCTTTAAACACAAGCTTACAATACATTAGAAAGTGTAAGTCTGTAAAGAAACATTAAGGAGGAAATAAATCTAATTTGTTATTGTTATATAGACTGGACATTGAACTATTTTCCCCCAAACAATTTGAAAGAATCCGCCAACGAAAGAACAACGTTACAACTCTGGTGTAAGGAGTGAAGTTATTTTGATAAAAATAAGATATATATTTGATTATACTTGACTTGAACTTCAACTGTGTGTAAAGTTGGCGACACGAGATCAAGGACTGTGAGAGAATCCAAGATAGAAACCTAAAAGAAGACCAAGAAGGAAGAAAAATGAAAAGATGATGCAAACAAACAAACAACAACAACAAAAAAAAACAGGAAAAACGTGGCAGGAATTTAGGAGAAGAGTGAGTTGAAAGAAAGAGACGTACTATTTCAAGAAGAATTAAAATTGAAAATGGAATCTGATTGAAGAAGCTATCTGGGATGTACAGAGAGATTACAACAACAAGAATCTGATTGAATAAGCTATTTGGGATGTACAGAGGGATTATAACAACAAGAATCTGATTGAAGAAGCTATTTGGGATGTACAGAAAGATTACACTAACAAGAATCTGATTGAAGAAGCTATTTAGGATGTACAGAGGGATTACACCAACAAGAATCTGATTGAAGAAGCTATCTGGGATGTACAGAGGGATTACACCAACAAGAATCTGATTGAAGAAGCTATTTGGGATGTACAGAGGGATTACACCAACAAGAATCTGATTGAAGAAGATATTTAGGATGTACAGAGAGATTATAACAACAAGAATTTGATTCTTCAAGCTTTGTAAGTTGCAGATGGGCAGCTTTTATGTATCAACAGACGAATGTTGACAGTGGTCAGTCGCTGATTACTGATATCTCATTTGTTTAAATCTAACTAACAGTTAAGTTTCCTGCTGAACATCGGTAAGTTTTCGGATTTACAACGCTAAAATCAGGTGTTCGAATCCCCTTGGTGGACACAGTAGACGAGAATGGCTGATAGTGAATAAAATTACACGACAGCACTGAGACTTATAAGTTGTCCTAATTATTATTATTACATGAAATGTTTCCTTCCTGTAACGCCCACTTGTTGAAACGTGTATCAACAGTTATTTATTTTAACGTCCACTTGTTGAAACGTGTGTCTACAGTTATTTATTTTAACGTCCACTTGTTGAAACGTGTGTCTACAGTTATTTATTTTAACGTCCACTTGTTGAAAC
>NW_013679788.1:0-3946 GCF_000517525.1 Limulus polyphemus
AAGATGAGTATGGTGGTTATAAATTCGGTAACAAGAGTTACACCTAGGTGTTCATGGAGTAGTTGTAACAAATAATGCTAAAGATGAGTATGGTGGTTATAAGTTCGCTAACTAGACCAACAACTAGGTGTTCCTGGAGTTGTTGTACCAAATAACGCTAAAGATGAGTATGGAGTTACACATTCAGTAACTAGAGTTATACCTAGGTGTTCATGGAGTAGTTACCAAGTAACGCTAAAGATGAGTATGGTGGTTATAAATTCGGTAACTAGAGATACACCTATGTGTTCAAAGAGTAGTTGTACCAAGTAAGACTAAAGATGAGTATGGTGGTTATAAATTCGGTAACTAGAGTTACACCTAGGTGTTCGTGGAGCTGTAGTACCAAATAACGCTAAAGATGAGTATGGTGGTTATAAATTAGGTAACTATAGTTACACCTAGGTATTCGTGGAGTTCTTGTACCAAATAACGTTACAGATGAGTATGGGGTTTCACATTCAGTAACTAGAGTTAAACCTAGGTGTTCAAAGAGTAGTTGTACCAAGTAAGACTAAAGATGAATTTGGTGGTTATAATTTCGGTAACTATAGTTACACCAAGGTGTTATTGGAGTAGTTGTGCGAAGTAAGGCTAAAGATGAGTATGGTGGTTATAAATTCGGTAACTAGAGTTACACCTAGGTATTCGTGGAGTTCTCATACCAAATAACGCTATAGATGATTATGGTCGTTATAAATTCGGTAACTAGAGTTACACCTAGGTATTCGTGGAGTTCTTGTAGCAAATAACGCTACAGATGAGTATGGTTGTTACAAATTTGGTAACTAGAGTTACACCTAGGTGTTCGTAGAGTTGTTGTAACAAATAACGCTAAAGATGAGTATGGGGGCTCTAAATTTGGTAACTAGAGTTAAACCTAAGTGTTCATTTAGTAGTTGTACCAAGTAAGGCTAAAGATGAGTTTGGTGGTTATAAATTCGGAAACTAGAGTGACACCTAAGTGTTCATGGAGTAGTTGTACCAAGTAAGGCTAAAAGATGAATATGGTGGTTATAAATTTGAAAACTAGTGTTACACCTAGGTGTTCATGGAGCTGTTGTACCAAGTAAGGCAAAAGATGAGTATGGTGGTTATAAATTCGGTAACTATAGTTACACCTAGGTGTTCATGGAGTAATTGTGCGAAGTAAGGCTAAAGATGAGAATGGTGGTTGTAAATTCGGTAACTAGAGTTACACCCAAGTGTCATAGAGTATTTGTGCCAAGTAAGGCTAAAGATGAGTATGGTGGTTATAAATTCTGTAACTAGAGTTACACCTAGGTGTTCATGGAGTAGTTGTACCAAGTAAGGCAAAAGATGAGTATGGTGGTTATAAATTCGGTAACTATAGTTACACCTATGTTGTTCATGGAGTAGTGCGAAGTAAGGCTAAAGATGAGTAATGGTGGTTATAAATTCAATAAATATAGTTACACCTAGGTGTTCGTGGAGTTGTTGTACCAAATGGTGTAACTCTAGTTACTGAATGTGTAACCCCATACTCATCTTTAGCGTTATTTGGTTCAACAACTCCACGAACACCTAGGCGTAGCTCTAGTTACCGAATTTATAACCACCATACTCATCTTTAGCGTTATATTTTACGACTACTCCATGAACACTTAGGTGTGACTCTAATTACGAATTTAAAACCACCATACAATCTTTCGCCTTACTTGGTACAACTACTCCATAAACACCTAGGTGTAACTCTAGTTACCGAATTTATAACCACCATACTCATCTTTAGCCTTACTTGGTACAACTGCTCCATGAACACCTAGGTGTAACTCTAGTTACTGAATGTGAAACCTTATACTCATCGTTAGCGTTACAACTGTTCCATGAACACCTAGGTGTAACTCTAGCTACCGAATTTATAATCATCATACTCATCTTTAGCCTTACATTGAACAACTACTCCATGAACACCTATACAACTACTCCATGAACACCTAGGTGTAACACTAGTTACCGAATTTATAACCACCATACTCATCTTTAGCCTTACTTGGTCTAAATAACGCTAAAGATGAGTATGGGGGTTTCAAATTCGGTAACTAGAGTTAAACCTAAGTGTTCATGGAGTAGTTGTACCAAGTAAGGCTAAAGATGAGTTTGGTGGTTATAAATTCTGTAACTAGAGTTACATCTAGGTGTTCGGTAACTAAAGTTAAACCTAAGTGTTCGTGGAGTTGTTGTACCAAATAACGCTAAAAATGAGAAAGGTGGTTATAAATACGGTAACTAGAGTGACACCTAAGTGCTTATGGAGTTGTTGTACCAAATAACGCTAAAGATGAGTATGGGGTTACACATTCAGTAACTAGAGTTACACCTAGGTGTTCAAAGAGTAGTTGTACCAAGTAAGACTTAAGATGAGTATGGTGGTTATGTGTAACCACCATACTTACCTTTAGCCCGTCTTGGTACAACAACTCCACGAACACCTAGGTGTAACTCTAGTTAACGAATTTATAAATATCATATTCTTCTTTAGCGTTCTTTGGTACAACAACTCCACGAACACCTACGTGTAGCTCTAGTTACAGAATTTATAACAACCATACTCATCTTTATGGTTATTTGGTACAACAACTCCACAAACACCTTGGTGTAGCTCTAGTTACCGAATTTATAACCACCATACTCATCTTTAGCCTTACTAGGTACAATAACTTTATGAACACCTAGATGTAACTCCAGTTACAGTATTTATAACCACCATACTCATCTTTAGCCTTATTTGGCACAACTACTCCATGCGCTAACTAGTTGTGCATGGAGTATTTGTACCTAGTAAGGCTAAAGACGAGTATGTTGGTTATAAATTCAGTAACTAGAGCTACAAGTAGGTGTTCGTTTAGTTGTTGTACCAAAGAACGCTAAAGATGAATATGATATTTATAAATTCGGTAACTAGAGTTACACCTAGGTGTTCATGGAGCAGTTGTACCAGGTAAGGCTAATGATGAGTATGGTGGTTATAAATTCGGAAACTAGAGTTACACCTAAGTGTTCATAGAGTAGTTGTACCAAGTAAGGCTAAAGATGAATTTGGTGGTTATAAATTCGGTAACTAGAGTGACACCTAAGTGATCATGGAGTAGTTGTACCAATAAAGGTTAAAGATGAGAATGGTGGTTATAAATTCAGTAACTAGAGTTACACCTTGGTGTTCATGGAGTAGTTGTACCAAGTAAGGCTAAAGATGAGTATGTTGGCTATAAATTCTGTAACTGGAGTTACATCTAGGTGTTCATGGAGAAGTTGTACCAAGTAAAGCTAAAGATGAGTATGGTGGTTATAAGATCGGTAACTAGAGTTACACCTAGGTGTTCATGGAGCAGTTGTACCAAGTAAGACAAAATATGAGTATGGTGGTTACACATTCAGTAAGTAGAGTTACACCTAGGTGTTCATGGAGTAGTTGTTCCAAGTAAGGCTTAATAGTTACCGAATTTATAACCACCATACTCATCTTTATAACCCATACTCATCTTTAGCCTTACTTGGTACAACTTCTCCATGAACACCTAGATGTAACTCCAGTTACAGAATTTATAGCCAACATACTCATCTTTAGCCTTACTTGGTACAACTACTCCATGAACACTTAGGTGTCACTCAAAAGATGAGTATGGTGGTTATAATATCGGTAACTAGAGTTACACCTAGGTGTTCGTGGAGTTGTTGTAACAAGTAAAGTTAACGATGAGTATGGTTATAAATTAGGTAACTAGAGTTACACCTAGGTATTCGTTGAGATGTTGTAACAAATAACACTAAAGATGAGTATGGTGGTTACAAATTCGGCAAATAGAGTTACACCTAGGTGTTTATGGAGTAGTTGTACCAAGTAAAGCTAAAGATGTGTATGCTGGTTATAAATTCTGTAACTTGA
>NW_013679788.1:4902-7397 GCF_000517525.1 Limulus polyphemus
TTTAGCCTTACTTGGCACAACTACTCTATGAACACTTAGGTGTGACTCTAGTTACCGAATTTATAACCACCATACTCATCTTTAGTCTTACTTGGTACTACTACTACAAAGATGAGAATGGTGGTTATAAATTCTATAACTAGTGTTACACCTAGGTGTTCATGGAGTAGTTGTACCAAGTAAGGCTAAAGATGAGTAAAGTGGTTATAAATTCAATAACTAGAGTTACTTCTAGGTGTTCGTGGAGTTGTTGTACCAAATAACGCTAAAGATGAGTATGGTGGTTACAAATTCGGTAACTAGAGTTACACCTAGGTGTTTAAGGAGTGGTTGTACCAAGTAACGCTAAAGATCTGTATGGTGGTTATAAATTCTGTAACTAGAGTCAAACCTAGGTGTTCATGGAGCATTTGTACCAATTAAGGCTAAAGATGAGTATGGTGGTTATAAATTCGGTAACTAGAGTTACACCTAAGTGTTCATAGAGTAGTTGTACCAAGTAAGGCTAAAGATGAATTTGATGGTTTTAATTTCGGAAACTAGAGTGACACCTAAGTGTTCCTGAAGCAGTATTACCAAGTAAGACTAAAGATGAGAATGGTGGTTATAAATTCTGTAACTAGTGTTACACCAAGGTGTTCATAAAGTAGTTGTACCAAGTAAGGCTAAAGATGAGTAAGGTGGTTATAAATTCAACAAATAGAGTAACACCTAGGTGTTCGTGGAGTTGTTGTACCAAATAACTCTAACGATGAGTATGGGGTTTCACGTTCAGTAACTAGAGTTACACCTACGTGTTCAAAGAGTAGTTGTACCAAATAAGACTAAATATGAGTATGGTGGATATAAATTCGGTAACTAGAGTGACACCTAAGTGTTCATGGAATAGTTGTAAAAAGTAAGGCTACAGATGAGTATGGTGGTTATAAATTCGGAAACTAGAGTGACACCTAAGTGTTCAAGGAGTAGTTGTACCAAGTAAGGCTAAAAGATGAATATGGTGGTTATAAATTTGGAAACTATAGTTACACCTAGGTGTTCATGGAGTAGTTGTGCGAAAAAAGGCTAAAGATGAGTATGGTGGTTATAAATTCGGTAACTAGAGTTACACCTAGTTATTCGTGGAGTTTTTGTACCAAATAACGCTACAGATGAGTATGGTGGTTACAAATTCGGTAACTAGAGTTACACCTAGGTGTTCGTAGAGTTGTTGTAACAAATAACGCTAAAGATGAGTATGGGGGTTTTAAATTTGGTAACTAGAGTTAAACCTAAGTGTTCATTTAGTAGTTGTACCAAGTAAGGCTAAAGATGAGTTTGGTGGTTATAAATTCGGAAACTAGAGTTACACCTAAGAGTTCATCTCCAGTTACAGAAATTATAACCACCATTCTCATCTTTAGCCTTACTTGGTACAACTACTCCATGAACACTTAGGTGTCACTATAGTTACCGAATTTATAACCAGTAAGGCTAATGATGAGTATGGTGGTTACACATTCAGTAAGTAGAGTTACACTTAGGTGTTCATGGAGTAGTTGTACCAAGTAAAGCTAAAGATGAGTATGGCGTGGAGTTGTTGTACCAAAGAACGCTAAAGATGAATATGATATTTATAAATTCGGTAACTAGAGTTACACCTAGGTGTTTGTGGAGTTGTTGTACCAAGACGGGCTAAAGGTAAGTATGGTGGTTACACATGCGCTAACTAGTTGTGCATGGAGTATTTGTACCTAGTAAGGCTAAAGACGAGTATGTTGGTTATAAATTCAGTAACTAGAGCTACACGTAGGTGTTCGTGGAGTTGTTGTACCAAAGAACGCTAAAGATGAATATGATATTTATAAATTCGGTAACTAGAGTTACACCTAGGTGTTCATGGAGCAGTTGTACCAATTCTGTAACTAGAGCTACACGTAGGTGTTTTTATAACAACCATACTCATCTTTAGCCTTACTTGGTACAATAACTTTATGAACACCTAGATGTAACTCCAGTTACAGAATGTATAACCACCATACTCATCTTTAGCCTTACTTGGTACAACTACTCCATGAACACCTAGATGTAACTCCAGTTACAGAATGTATAACCACCATACTCATCTTTAGCCTTACTTGATACAACTACTCCATGAACACCTAGGTGTAACTCTAGTTACCGAATTTATAAATATCATATTCATCTTTAGCGTTCTTTATTACAACAACTCCACGAACACCTACGTGTAGCTCTAGTTAGTGAATTTATAACCAACATACTCGTCTTTAGCCTTACTAGGTACAACTGCTCCATGAACACCTAGGTGTAACTCTAGTTACCGAATTTATAAATATCATATTCATCTTTAGCGTTCTTTATTACAACAACTCCACGAACACCTACGTGTAGCTCTAGTTACTGAATTTATAACCAACATACTCGTCTTTAGCCTTACTTGGTAAAACTGCTCCATGAACACCTAGGTGTAACTCTAGTTACCGAATTTATAAATA
>NW_013679789.1:0-1036 GCF_000517525.1 Limulus polyphemus
TTCTTGTTTCATTTCTCGTTTTTCTTGTTTCTTTTCTTTTTCCACCAACAACTGCTGTAATCACTCTTGTTTATTTTGCTGTTCGAGCTGCCGCTGTTGCAAGTTTTCTTGCCCTGCTGTTGTCTCTCTTCTTGTTTCATTTCTCGTTTTTCTTGTTTCTTTTCTTTTTCCTCCAACAACTGCTGTAATCTCTTTTCTTGTTTATCTTCTAGTTCTTCTTGTTTCTTTTGCCGTTCTTGTATTGCTGCCATCAAATCTGCTAAGCTGTAGTTTGGTTTGCCACTTCTCGTTTCCATCTTATTCTTATTCTTTTTTACCATCCCACTTCTGACACCAATTTGTTACGTATCTGCTTGTTTGATAATTCCCGTAAAAAATCTTTACAAACTTTGTAATTCACTTAATTTCCACAGTCACTTTAAACTTTACTACTTTTATAAACACACGTTATAATTCACAGCGATTCACATACTTTACTTACGGTGCCTTCTGCTCGCTTGACTCGATTATATCAATTATTTCTCTTCAATCTATCTCCGGCTTATATACTAAAAAAGTGGGCGTCTAGCAAACGCTGGGACATTCGTGAGGTTGCCCCCTAAGTCATTATCCTTTTAGAAACTCTGGCACGCATGCTCCGTGGTCACAAGTAAATAGACACCACCTTTTCAGAAAAAATGATAATTTTCAGTCATATTCACATGAATTGATATATTAATAATTTAATTACTATCTAGTAGATCTTTCTTTCACTTCGTGGAGTTCGTTGATCCTTTGGGGTATCGTGAGAATCATCTCGTCAATTTTAGATTGTGGTATTTTCGCCCACTCTTACTTCAAATCTTGGAGTAGATCGCTCTTCGAAGTTGATTTTTTTGGTCGTTTCTTGACTTGCTGGTCGAGTATGGCCCAGAGGTTTTTGATGGGGTTCATGTCAGGAGATTGGCTCGACCAAGGCAACTTCTGGATACCATTTTCTTCCTGCCACTTTTTGGTGTTTCTAGCAGTGTGACACAGTGCTCCATCTTCCTGGAAT
>NW_013679789.1:1534-6936 GCF_000517525.1 Limulus polyphemus
TTGCCATGTTTCCTGAACTTCACGATGATTCTGTTGACTGTCGAAAGCGGGATTCCCAAATTCTGCGAAATTTGCCGCTGACTTATTCCACCATCTGCTTGACCAATTATCCTTCCTCTAACAAAATCTGACAATTCGAGAGAACCTTGAGTTCTAGGCATGTTGAAGCACAAGATAATTAGTGTGCGAACCATTTTCATTCATATAGTGCTCTGTGAACACAAATTAGTTAGCATAAATCAGTTAAATGACGAAAAATTAGGTGTCTATTTACTTGTGACCACTCAGTGTATGGTTTGCAAATATGGCTTTCCATAATGTGGGGTTGGTATACTTGGATGCTGTGTTTCCATTGAAGCTACTGTAACTTCTTTCCTTGTGACAATTTAATCAAATGGATATGAACTCGTGTATTTTACACGATCCTGTAACCTACTCATAGCGATAGGGTTAATAATACAATCTTGTACCTCAATGCCATAGATATAACTTCAGTTACAAACATATCTGTCCATCTATTGATGCCACTTAAGACTCACTGGCGAGCTCTTCCACAAACTTATCAACTAGGAATCTTCTTGGTCTGCTTTTATCATGCTGGGGTATGTATGGTAGTGTTTATTGGCATATATAAGTTTACGTGAGTACATTTACAAGCATTGAATTCTGCTCGATAGATGACTTCATTTTCTAATGGAAGAATTTCTGATGCAGCTTTCCAACTATAACTTCCAAGCTACATATTTAGTCAGATTCTAAGTATTCTACAGTTTCTATCACCAAAACATTCAAACATAGAAGAAAATGCTGCATCATTTGTTCTTCAATCCGGAAATTCCATGCAGCAATCTTGCAAGATTACTTTATTTTCCTTTGTTAAGTTTTTGAATGATGATGATTTAATGTATTTTATTTCTATTTCTTGCCAGTTGTAGCTATTGCAACTCACCATTATATCATGTATGTCATGTGTATGAATGACTGCAGATCCAGTGTTAATACTAGCATTGAATCTTCCATAGCAGATGAATTTCTTACATTCTGTCAAATGTTAGACTCCTTCTTGTACTTGCTCAAGCAATACAAAAGTGTTACTGCTTGAGACTGCCCAAACAAAAGGTGCTGCTTAATGAAAAGCATGAACCTTTCTTCCTTTGTAATGAAAGGGGTCCTGGCTTTTCCAAGGTACTTCATGCACATGACATAATAGTGACCATTCCTCCAAATAGGGTAGAGTTGGCGAAGAGTATCTGCCTACCATAGCTCAGAAAGGGCTATCCAGCGTGGGGTCCAACATCAGAAGCACTGGATGCAGAACTACATGGCTCACTGTACAGTCTAATCCAGGATATTTCAATGTAAATACAATTGGTAAACATTTCTTGGCAGTTTTTCACTTTTGCCCTTTAGATTTGTTGTTTTGCTCTAGATTGTTAATGGACCTTGATGCCATATAATTGTTTTGGTGAAGGAGAAGAGCGTAAAGCTCTTGAATGCCTACCACAGTGCAGGAGAGCATCTTTAGAAGAATGCAGAGGCATTTGATAAATATTTTCTTGTTAGGAGAAAGGTAATTTAGAAGAGTTGAGGGTACAAAATCAGCTACCACTTCCACAATAGCTAGATCCTGGTCAATGGTCTTGATGGAGATAATCTGTGGTAATTCAGAACAACACTAACAAACAGTTACATGACCTTCACAATAGCCAGAGATCTAGTATGTAGAAAGACAAGTGTACTGAATTGCAATGGTATAATGAAAAACCAATGACACACCTCCTGTGAGAATGGACTTGTGGACATGGTTTTATATTGAGCAGTTCTATTCAGCTATTTCCAACAGGTGATAAAAAACCACCAACTGGGTTGAATGCAACCCAACTGAACGGAACGTATTGTTTTGGTTCGGGCCATCTTAAATTCTAATGCAGTAGTTCGACTTGTGTTCTGGTGTAATACCGAAAGTAGATGTTAAAAGGTTGATAAAAGAGGTTCAACAAAGGTCTGCTTTACATAACTTCTCATTAACCGATAATAAAAATAAAACAAAGAATGATCTGTTAGGGAAAAAGTTGCTTGATGGGGCTACATAGTTATAAGATTCTAAGTACTCTAACTAGGTTCTATCACCATACCATTCAAACATAGAAGAAGATGCTGCATCATTTCTTCTTGGATCCAGAAATTCCATGCAGCTGTCTTGCAAAATGAAACATCCCTCTCCATTTTAGAATAGGTATATGCTTACCTTTAATTGTCAAACTTGATAATCTCAAATGTTTTCATTATTTACAATCATTATCGAGCCAAGACTGAGTATAGAATAAATTAAGTCCGTTGGCATGGTATTGGTAGAAAATATCATGAGCTTGTAAAACATGTCGATTCAAATCAGGTCATGTTACCCATGTGACATCAACTAAATAGATAAAAAAAGGAAATTATGTAAAGTTTATGTCAAAATTATACACTATATTACTGATTGGTTTATAACAAAGCCACGTTGGACTATCTGCTGTGTTCACTACGGGGAATTGAACTCCGGATTTTAGCGTTGTAAAATTAAAACGAGCTTTTTAAATAATATTAAAGCAATTCAACACACAAATTTGTATATTTATAATAAAACCTTACTGATCTATCTGCTGTGTAAACCGCGGGAATCGAACCCTGAATTTTAAGGTTGCAAAGTACGTAGACTTACCGCTGTCTCTCCAAGAGACTAACACAAACAAGAACCAGTCCTTTTTTTCAAAGAATCATTTCCAAGATACACACCAATAAGAACAATTTAAAATAGAAAAACAGTAAAAATACATAAAGTAAACCCCTTAGAATTAGTCAGCAATATTAATTTGATTTATATTATAATCATATAAAACCAACTGCATAAAAATGTGTTCTCTTTATCTATCTAGAAAAAAAAATTGTCATTAAAATCAGATGACCTTGTCGACTAGAACAAGAACGTGGATATTTTTGTTTCTTAGGAAACGCCCTCCAGTGGCGCAGCGGCATTTTTGCGGACTTACAACGCTAGAATCTGGGTTTCGATACCCGTGGTGAGCAGAGCATAGATAGCCCATTGTGTAGCTTTGTGCTTAATTACAAACAAACAAACAGTTCTTTGGAGCTATTTGTAGTGAATGTTTCAGGTTTGACCTACTAGAAAATATCACCATGGATGTTGATGACATGCTGGACGTAAGGAATCAGGATTTTGTCATGATAATATTGTCATATCAGATCACCAGTTATAATCATGAGATCTGAGAATGTATTGTAAGTGATTCCAGCGAGCCCATATTATATCAATGCCTTTTCCATATCTGTATACTTCCTGTATTTAGTTGATTATATAATGCCCATTTTGTTAATGATAGACCGAAATACAACCACGGTAGATCTGATCGGGAGTCGTCCTCCAATTCATCTGTGGTTTCATGGTACAGCCATTGGTTACAGTCAGACAAGAAGTGTCCATGGATGGGGCATCGGGATCACAAACTTAATGTTGGTAGATGGTTATGGATAATCATAATACAGGCACTGCTGCAACTGTAGGAATGGCAAACCAATCTTACAGATGTCGAAGTCATGTGCACTGATCCTACTTGGTAATGGTGATGCATAGTCATCCAATGCATGGACAATCACATGTTGCTGAAAACAATACCATAACTGAATTGAAATTATGTCCAACTGATGACTGAAACTCACCAATTTTCAGTCGAATTATTGTATTCCACCTTGGATATCCTTAAAAACGTTTCCTTTCGAACAGCATACCCATTCTGGTTAACAACGCACAAATTGCCTTGGAAAACTATGGTAAACGAGTATTCCACCAGCTTGTTATATAAACCATTGCTTTTATCAAAATAAGTTACCACTCTTGTATAGTCAAATCAAAAATGGTGTAAAACAATTGAACATAGTCAGTACAAAACACGTAATTTGCAATTTTTATATTATGGTTGTATTGAATTAGAAACATAGAATATACTAGCTATATTTTCTTAAATGTGTTATATATTATATACAAATACTTAGATAATTTCTAAGCACATTAAAGCTGCAGTCGTTAATTTTTATAGAATTAAATCTTATTTTCTATATCTGTGCCTAAATGCCTCTTTCAAAGCATCGAAAAATATTGTTACGTCTCCGTTCGTTAGTTAATTTTCCGTAAATTTCGTTCCGACAAAACATTAGCTACACAAGTCTCCTTTCTTAAATAAAACTGGTTTATTCTTTCTAAATACAACTTTGCAATACACTTTTTTTCCACAGTCGCGCTATAACAAACGCTATAATTCACAACGCACGTCTCACGTGCTCAACTCAACAATACTCTTTCCGCAGTTCAATTACACATTGTTCCCGTCGCTTCTTGGCCGGTCTTGTATATACAAGACTACCCCATATCTAGTAGTCTAGTAGCTTCATGAACGTTCTAGAAGCGCGTGGCGTCTTACTAGCGTCACGTGACCTCCGCTGTCGTAACAATATAATTTTGACCTTTTTCTAGTACTGGTCAAGTGAATTCGGGTGCGTTTTTGTTCGTCACGACAGCTTTAAACATGTTGTCCATTTTAATTTTATATTGTAGATATTACTCATGCATATTTAAAGTAAAAAAGAGATGCACTATGAACGTAATTTGCATAAATTACTTAGAATTCTCTTTACACTTGATCATATGCTAAACAAACTTAATTGTTTTTCATAATCATTTCTTTCTTATAAAACTTTCTATTGTTTTTAAATTTATGGTATATCTTATGTGATAATCTTTACATATAAGTAGTAATCAATAACTAAGAGTTGGCAGTGGGTGGTGATGACTACTTCTTTCCTTCTAGTCTTTCACTGCTAAATTAGGGACGGCTACCGCTGATAGCCCTCGTGTAGCTTTGCGCGAAATTAAATCCAAATTCTGTGGTGGTGATGTTATTCACAATAAACAATTTGTTATAAGTTAGATATTTTTTACTGGACAACACATTTATACAACTTGGCCAGTATATATTTCATGAATGATTATTTAAGTCTACAAATTATATATTTATGCTTATCGGAAAATGAATTTTCTTTCATAACAAACCTTAATAAAACATGTAACGAATTTGTTATTATATATTTATTTTAATATCAACGTTTGTTTAGATTAAGTTTATATTTCAAAACATGCGTAGCTTATAGTGTTAAATATGTATTGCGAAACTCCCGCCTATTCTCCAAAGTTGTAGAAGATTCTCAAGAGTAAGAATCAACAATATATGTATATACATAAACGCTTAAATTTGTATTGTTACGTAAAACTGAAATTTCTAGAACGCCTTCAAATGGCTATAAATATAACCAAAGCGACGCGCCAAAGAAAGTATCTATTATTAGTT
>NW_013679790.1:0-4123 GCF_000517525.1 Limulus polyphemus
ACAGAAGTTTTGAGGTAGGGTATGTAGTTCGTTTTAAGATCATTTAAAATAAGATCTTTTAAATTGTATCTAAAACATTATGTCATCTTTTTTAGAAAATGATGGAGGTTGGAAGTAACTTACAGTAGAATTATGAGGGTGGATTTTTTATTATTTTTTTCTATTTTTGTAACTATTAGAACTTTTATGGGTGGAGGTTGGGAGAAACTTTTAATAGAAATATTTTTAGGGAGGTTTTATTTTTTTTACTTTTGGTATTAGTACAACTTTTAAGGGTAACTGCCTTCCCACAACTGGCTGCAGACAGTGAAAGGCAGTAGGAGTTGAGACGTTGTGGGTATAAGCACTCAACACTGCACCCTTAGTTAATTTTCCATGACTGCTGGCTAGTTTTTCATCAGCGTTTGGATTTTGTCTGATAGATGGGATATCCCAACACTTTTAGGAGCTATTATCACAGACAATTACCATTATGATATCAAGGTTACAACTGGAAATTACAGTGGACTTTACAAAATAATTTTATGGCTTATCTTATATTAAGTTCATTATTGTTTATAGTACTGATTTTAATTGCCTATTAATAAGTAATGTAATTAATATGATAATAGTTTTGAAGCACACACACATTAGAGGTTGGCAAGGACCCAAGTCATATTTGAGTATAATCAAAGAAAACTTACAATGATTAATATTTCAAGTACACATTTAAACGTTGTATAAAGTACATACATTTCCTTTTTACAGATCTGTAAACTTGTCTAACATCTTTTAGTAAATCAGTCTCATCTTTACTGGGATGGCCACGGTCCCAAGCTTATAGCTGTGTTTTGTTATATTTTCTTTAAACTCTCAAATTAATAATCAGGCCAGGTAATCTAAGACCTAATAGTCACCCATGTTTTGAAGTACCTATACCAACCTATATTATAGATAGAATACATTTCTAAGAGCTTAGAAGAGAAAGAAAATGATTTGTATTAATATGTCGACTGCATTACGTTTGCCATTTTCAGTGCCGATGAGGCCTTTTGCCCGATACCAAGACTCATCAGTTTGGCTGGTATACAACAGACACAGTATTGATCTAGGTGTTATCTTATATCAACAAGTTTGTGAACAACAACTGTCATGATTTAAACTAGATTAAGCATTATATAATTTTATTTTAAGTCATTTACAAATCTGATTTGGTGTAAGTATTAATCAAACAATATTATTAATTAATTGATTTTAAACACCAATTATTTATTACTACCACTGAGATACGTATCACACTTTGATAAAACTTAACTTCCATCTATATACAAATTATTTATTGTATAATTAAATGTACAATAATAGTTGTTCACGGAAAAAATACCGAAGGATGGAACAAATAATTACTTTTTAAATACCTCATTTTGCTCTTTCAACCTTAACTCCACTTCTGAGGCTATTGTTTTGTAACGATCTGTTGTCCTCTGAGACAAAGCCAACTTCTCCTCAAGAACTAGAAATAAACTTTTTTCAGTGCTTCCTTTTTTTTTGTTGTTAATAAAAACACACAAAATTTCAAAGTATTTTTTTTGCTATCTGATTAAGATCCAACAGTTCCATCAAATAAGTTTCAAAATGTTTGGGGATGATACGTGCTTATATCTGAGAATCCATCTTCGGGCAAAGAAAAGCTTTTAACAACTAAAACATATTTCACAGACAACTGAGAAGACTCCAATATATCAGTAATCATCTAAAATAAACCCATATTTATCTCGAGAGAGATAAAAACCAAACGATTTCTGGTTCTTTGAACTGTCAAAGTACCAATATTTATAGGTCAAATTTCTGTTTTCATTCTTTGCTTCTGCAAAATGAAACAAGATAAATCATTCATTAATTTAAAAACAATATATTTTCATTATTTTCTTTAACTAAGTGAGTTAATTAATAAGACAAACCTTTAATTTCATTTTTCGCTTCTGTCAACTGTAAACGCAGATCCTTAGCTTCAGTAATTTCTGAAAACACACACAGAATTGAAAAAATAAAGTGAGCAAATATAAATCTTGAACATGCACGATGAAATTGTTTCTACTTAATATACACTATAATGTACATATTATACACGGTTCCTTTTAATTCCAAGATAATTTACTTCCCACACATCACCAATTCGTACATATAATACACGTTCCTTTTAATTCCAAGATAATTTACTTCCCACACATCACCAATTTGTACATATTATACATCGTTCCTTTTAATTCCAAGATAATTTACTTCCCACACATCACCAATTTGTACATATAATATATCGTCCTTTTAATTCCAAGATAATTTACTTCCCACACATCACCAATTTGTACATATAATACACAGTTCCTTTTAATTCCAAGAGTATTTTCCTCACAGACATCACCAAAGTATACATATTCCATCCCTTCCAGTCACTCCATAATGTTATACATCATCACTTTGGCTGTCTAGTTAATAAAATGACCTCATTTAAACATCCTAAGATAATAAAAGATGTTTTAAGTTTACTTCTGAAAAAGTGTTCACTAAACAACAATCAAGGTGAATAAAACCATACAAGAAAACTATTTTCCATCTTTTTTACTTTGTTGTACAAACTAAATAACAATGATCAGTTTCTTAAAACAAAGAAAAGCTAATTTTCTTGTGGCTGACTACAGTTTCTCTCCTTACTCACCTACTTCTGAATGTTTCATTTTGGATAATTTAGATTCTAATGCAGCAAATTTGGCATCCTTTTCTGTCACCTGTAAAACAGATTAAAATTGATGTTGAAAATCAACTTTTTTTTATTTCTTAAAATCCATAAAAGTCAGTAATATATTTATCTTTATAACACCTTTTTCATTTCCAGCAGTTTGTCAAAAACAAAAATTAGTTTTTTTCTGAATCTTAACAAAGCATAAATCATGAAATTATCTTTTAAAAATTGTTTTGTACTACAATAATTATTTATCATTTTTTTGGATATAACTTATAAACTCTTAGGGCTTAAAAAGGTTTGGTTGATGGACCACAAACATGTAATATTAATATCACTTCTCATGAACTTCTAATCAAAGCAAGTTACCTATGTAGATCAAAACTTTAGAAAAAAATCAACCTTGTAATAATTACTATACCTACTTTTAGTAAACTGTTCTCACTAGGTATATTCAAAGTCATAAAGCAAACAATTCAAAAAGATTGAAATGCACTGATTCATCAGTTGCTGTTAATGGCATTTTCTGCAGTAATCCCAATAATATATAAAATTCTTAGCAATACTGTTAAAGAAATGGTAGAATATAATACAAACTCTTAGGGTTTAGAATGATTCAGCTTGTATATCGTGACATTTAATATTACCATTTCTACTAAGGTTAAAACTGTTTATTATCCACTCTAGGTTTGCTGAATTAACAATTTAAAATACACCTTACTAGCTACCAAGCCAAAAAGAAACATTGAAAATTATACTCTACATTATGTCTTGAGCTTTTGAACTTCAACAATACTTTATACCTCTTGTTTCAACTGATGAACACTTGCATAAGCATCATCAAGGTCATCCTCTGCTTTCTTCCTCTTCACAACTTCCTCATTTACCTTCTCTTTCTGCTCAGCTAGTTGTTTCTAGAAACAGTTAAGTAAAGAGAACAATTCAATCAAACAAATAGAAAGATATCACACAAAGACAAAAACTTCACACCAAGACAGAAATCATATCAAGATAAAGACATCATATCAAGATAAAGACATCATAAAAAGATAAAAACTTCACACCAAGACAGAAATCATATCAATTTATCTTGATATGATTTCTGTCTTGGTGTGAAGTTTTTATCTTTTTATGATGTCTTTATCTTGATATGATTTCTGTCTTGGTGTGAAGTTTTTATCTTTTATGATGTCTTTATCTTGATATGATTTCTGTCTTGGTGTGAAGTTTTTATCTTTGTGTGATGTCGGATAAAGACATCTCACACAGATAAAAACTTCACACCAAGACAGAAACCATATCAAGATAGACATCTCACACAGATAAAAACTTCACACCAAGACAGAAACCATATCAAGATAGACATCACACAGATAAAAACTTCACACAAAGACAGAAATCATA
>NW_013679790.1:4914-7225 GCF_000517525.1 Limulus polyphemus
ACTACAGTAAGACGTCATGACATATTACACACTATCCCATCAGTAGTTCAGGATGAACTATGCCATTTTCACTACAGTAAGACGTCATGACATATTACAAACTATCCCATCAGTAGTTCAGGATGAACTATGCCATTTTCACTACAGTAAGACGTCATGACATATTACAAACTATCCCATCAGTAGTTCAGGATGAACTATGCCATTTTCACTACAGTAAGACGTCATTACATATTACAAACTATCCCATCAGTAGTTCAGGATGAACATCACCATTTTCACTACAGTAAGACGTCATTAAATATTACAAAAAAATGGCATAGTTCATCCTGAACTACTGATGGGATAGCACTACAGTAAGATGTCATTGCATATTACAAACTATCCCAACAGTAGTTCAGGAAAAACTATGCCATTTTCACTACAGTAAGACGTCATGACATATTACAAACTATCCCATCACTAGTTCAGGATGAACTATGCCATTTTCACTACAGTAAGATGTCATTAAATATTACAAATGGATATCTTACCAGCAATTCAATCATACCAAGAAATAAAAAGCAGAAGTGAAAAGGTTAGAAGCTGAGGCTGTTAGGATACATGATTGTTATGGTCTATTACAATCTGTAGTCATTCCAGAAAAAAATGGTATGTTTGATTTTTATTTCATATTTTTCAAATTTCCATTTTTCTGATTTCACTACAGTTGGTGTTAGGGTATAGAATATAAAAGACAGTTTTCAGAAAAAAAAATTCTAATAATTTTGGAGCTTTTAGAGGTTATGCAAATAAAATATGAAAATTGTAAGATGAAAATAAATATTTGTTTTCTTAACATGAAAATCGCCTTTCACTGAAACTGAATCAGTGAAGTCTTCATAAATTCAGAAATATCTATAAGTTAAAATACTGAATGATAAAAAAACAATTTTTTTGGTACAAGAGACTTGTGATTATTACTAAAAGCTTTTCAAATTTCATAAAAATACACTTCAGTTATAGTACACATGATTACTGTGGTTAAAAGATTGGTAAAACTAACTGAGCTAATATTCTTATTAAACAGGACTCTTAATAAAATAAGGTACATAAAGATAAAATCTTTAAAATTTAAGTGCCTGTGGTCTTTCTCTAACATTGTTTAAACAATATTACTTGGAGTTTTGTGAATATGAATTATTCGAAGCATATAAATTACTCTTGGAAAACTTACATCCAATAATTTAATGGCATTTCGATGATCCTCCTCTTCTCTCTCCAGTCGTGAACGATACAGCATGCAATCCTCTCTAAGTTGTTCGACCTGTCGCTGAAGATTCACCTTCGTCTCAGATTCCAAACGTTCCAGGTTATTCTACAGTACACACTTTAGATTTAGTATCAAGTTGCACTTATAGTAATTATACTCCTGTTTAAATATATAGGGCATTTAAAAATAATTTGTGTCAACATTATAAACTTTAAAAACAATACCTTAAGTAATGAGAAGTTCATGCTTTCATACTACTAGTAGGTTAATGTGACTAATACATCGTGTGAACACTGATCTACATCACACACTCTACTACTGTTTGTTTGACAGCTACACTAAGGGCTATTTGCACATAGCTGTCTCTAATTTTGAAGTGACAGACAAAGGGGAAGGTAGCTACTCAACGAAACATGCTACCAATCCGCTTTGAATAATATTATCTGATTAAAAAATATCTAATCATCATTGTTATGCAGCACCCATAGCCATAAAGTGCAGAGCACATATTTATAATAGCAAGCAGCAAATCACGAAACCCTGGTTTCACAAACCAAGCACACCAACCACTTGGCTAAGCCCAGTCTGACACTAGAATTATTAGAGCATTAACCCTTGTTAAGTGTCTCTATCATAACACTATACTACTAAATATTCATTTATGTTTAGGTTCAGATTTTATGTTGGCCAAAACAGATTCTAAACAGAATACATCCTGAACTGTGGTGAAAATGGTGTAGTTCATCCTGAACTACTGATCGGATAGTTTGTAATATGTCATGACGTCTTACTATAGTGAAAATGGCATAGTTCATCCTGAACTACTGATGGGATGGTTTGTAATATGCAATGATGTCTTACTGTAGTGAATATGGTGTTGTTCATCCTGAACTACTGATGGGATAGTTTGTAATATGCAATGACGTCTTACTATAGTGAAAATTTTTATCTTGATATGATTTCTGTCTTGGTGTGAAGTTTTTATCTTTTTATGATGTCTTTATCTTGATATGATTTCTGTCTTGGTGTGAAGTTTTTATCTTTTATGATGTCTTTATC
>NW_013679791.1:0-6432 GCF_000517525.1 Limulus polyphemus
GGTATAACATCGTAATAAACTTTATCAATCACTGCCATATATTTATAAAAACATATATGCTAAACTGTTACAAATAAAAATTCAGAAACCCACAGAGATCACATTGAGTCTGATGTACGGTACAGCAGAGACAACATAAAAAAATAATGATTCCTAAACAACATAAAAAATAGATGTTTCCTAGACAACATAAAAAATAGATGTTTCCTAGACAACATAAAAAATGTTTCCTAGACAACATAAAAAATAATGTTTTCCTAGACAACATTAAAAATAGATGTTTCCTAGACAACATAAAAAATAATGATTCCTAGACAACATAAAAAATAGATGTTTCCTAGACAACATAAAAGAGCACAAAATTAGAAGTAAACACAAGTTGATGATAATAAAAGCAAATAATACACAATTTATATTGATATAAAAATTACAAAATCAATTAAGTGTGGTTTAGATTTGAACACTTTATACTGTAAGACAGAGTACTTTGTACTTTTACAACTCAGTTCATCTGACCTGGATGCACATAAAAAAAAACAGGCCTAAGGTACCACAATACACCTGATAATTGCTCCAATCACAACTCCTCTAACTTTCCGATATTTCCACATTTGTATATCAAAAACTGATTGTATTAAATCATCGTATTTCTATCATTGATTTCCAAAAAACAATGTTTGAATTTTGATTACAAAATCAGTAAAATGATAAACAAGAATTGATTAAAAGCTTCTTCTTCAGTGTTGTCGTATACTAATAAACTGAACACGAGTGAAGCTGGATGAGCAGTGATTGGTTAAAAGTAAAGGTGACCAATGAATAAGAAATTTGAACGAGGCAAAATAAAGTGTATCGTTTGGAAGTGTAACAACGATGTATTGAGCAGGTTAGGTCTCGATACCAAATAAAGGCTTTGGAAGACTAAAAAATGTAAAGGTGATAAAAATAATTTCTCTGGTGATCGGCCATTTATATTTTTAGTAAGATATAATATTAATCAAATACTTGCCATCTGAGGAATACTCTCTGTATATGATAGTTCTTTATAACAATAACCCAGACAGTATATACGTGTGGTGACCACAAACACACCAGGAAGGTCAAGTTATTTTACAGTTAATGTTTCGTTTTACCTAAAACTTAGAAAAAATGTACAGATGAGTATAAAACAGAAATGACTTGAACTGAAGCTAACAGTGAAACAGTCCTGTTGTCAGTAAACAGAACTGAAGTTAACAATGAAACGGTCCTGTTGTCAGTAAACTGAACTGAAGCTAACAGTGAAATGGTCCTGTTGTCAGTAAACAGAACCGAAGTTAACAGTGTAACAATTATAGTATCAGTAAACAGAACTGAAGCTAACAGTGAAATGGTCCTGTTGTCAGTAAACAGAACTGAAGTTAACAGTGTAACTGTTATAGTATCAGTAAACAGAACTGAAGCTAACAGTGAAATGGTCCTGTTGACAGTAAACTGAACTGAAGCTAACAGTGAAACGGTCCTGTTGTCAGTAAACAGAACTGAAGCTAACAGTGAAACAGTCCTGTTATCAGTAAACAGAACTGAAGCTAACAGTGAAACGATCCTGTTGTCAGTAAACAGAACTGAAATTAACAATGAAACAGTCCTGTTGTCAGTGAACAGAACTGAAGCTAACAGTGAAACGGTCCTGTTGTCAGTAAACAGAACTGAAATTAACAATGAAACAGTCCTGTTGTCAGTGAACAGAACTGAAGCTAACAGTGAAACGGTCCTGTTGTCAGTGAACAGAACTGAAGCTAACAGTGAAATGGTCCTGTTGTCAGTAAACAGAACTGAAGTTAACAGTGAAACAGTTATAGTATCAGTAAACGGAAATGAAACTAACAGTGAAATGGTCCTGTTGTCAGTAAACAGAACCAAAGTTAACAGTGAAACAGTTCCATTGTCAGTAAACAGAAATGAAGCTAACAGTGAAACAGTTATAGTATCAGTAAACAGAACTGAAGCTAACAGTGAAATGGTCCTGTTGTCAGTAAACGGAAATGAAACTAACAGTGAAACAGTTATAGTATCAGTAAATGGAAATTAAGCTAACAGTGTAACTGTTTGGCTGTCACTTAAACAGAATAGTAATTAATGGTTAAATATCACAAGCTGACCATCTAGGATGATACAGAAATGACTACATATCGGTATCGGGTACCGTACAAATACCCAGATTTCCATCATGTATTTTTATTTTTCAGTACACGTTACAACCACCAGAGGTATTGGGTACTAGTGTCTACAGACTACCTTGTATTACAACTGGTATAACATCGTAATAAACTTTATCAATCACTGCCATATATTTATAAAAACATATATGCTAAACTGTTACAAATAAAAATTCAGAAACCCACAGAGATCACATTGAGTTAAAACTCAATCGAATTTGATAATAAGAAACAAATACCGAGATATATCAAAAAAATCTGAGTTACTAACAGACGGATCTTACTCGAACGTTTGTACTTACTAACAGACGGATCTTACTCGAACGTTTGTACTTACAGAACAATTAGGACAGACAAATCCACTCATATTTTCTATGATGCCCAAGACAGGTATCCCAGTTTTTTTACAGAAAGTCATCTCTCTTCTCACATCCCCAACTGCTACTGCCTAGGATTTCAAACGTTAAACAGCCGATGAGAAGTATTCTTGAAGTTCATCTTTTCTCAACTAGAAAATTAAACGACTGACCCGGTTGTTGGAAACGTCAGTGTTAATATCTGACTAGTTTGTTAATTAATGTTACCTGGGTTGGTTCAGTCAATAAATACACTTCACTTACTTAATACACTTAACACCTTAAGAACTCCTGTCCCTGCAAATGATAATATAAATAACATCTGTACTACTACTAGTACTACTATGTCTGTTGTATCCCAGTCAGCCTGAAGAGGCCTGGTATGACTACACATATGGTGTGGTTAACATATTACATATAATTTTTTGCTTTCACTCGTACATTTATAGAATTACTGACGTAGATTTCTTCTCGTTGACGCACGACCCACTCTGGAATAAGAAGACGAGCTGACCAGTTCTTCCCAGTAACAGTAAAGTTAATTCAAGTAAAAACAATAATAAATAAAACGTCGGTGTTAAACGTAACTAAATATTTTGTCATAAGCCTAATCCTAAATTGCAAACTGCTGAAATAAAAAGAATAGTAACCTTCATTTACATAATCTGATTCAAACCCTAACAATATACAGCGTAGACCATTAATATGTGTGTTGTATTCCAGCTGGGCTGATAAGCCTTGGTATTCAAGGAAAAGCCTTAACAGCAACTGACATAGTATTACATATTCTTCTTGTGTTCAGTCATATGTTCATAATTTTGTTTATGTTTAACTCACAAGCCTAATCTTGTTGGATTATCTTCATCTTTATCTATTTTGCTGTTTAATTGACAAGCCTAATCTTGTTGGATTATCTTCATCTTTATTAATTCTACTGTGTAATTGACAAGCCTAATCTTGTTGGATTATCTTCATCTTTATTAATTCTACTGTTTAATTGACAAGCCTAATCTTGTTGGATTATCTTCATCTTTATTAATTTTACTGTGTAATTGACAAGCCTAATCTTGTTGGATTATCTTCATCTTTATTAATTTTACTGTGTAATTGATAAGCCTAATCTTGTTGGATTATCTTCATCTTTATTAATTTTACTGTTTTAAGTATTCCTGGTTAATCCCACACGTTTTTGTGTAATGGATAAACTCGACTTATTCTAACTTGTGACATCGGCCTTTATTTTGTGGGAATCTAGCTAATTACTGCTTGTTTCTTGTGCAACGTCCCGTTAAATTTATTTCCAAATACCACTTTTGTTACAAAAAAAAAGAAAGATTCCTTAAAGTTCTATTGTTTTACCTTCTATTTGGAAGTTAAAAGTTTAGGCTTGTCAATTAATTAACCCTATCGGAGCCGTTCTGGTCACCACACCTCAGGTAGCGTGGTGTTAAACGTTTTACAGAGAAGTATTTTAACCTGCAGCCTCTTTTAAGTTTTCCACGACACTGATATGTTCATCAGACGTTCCTGGAGGTGTATCGATGACGAGATAGTCGATGTCCTGCCAGTATACATCAGTGAGGAATTGTTTAATCATAGCTGAATGTGGAAGAGGAAAAGGTTTTTTTAATCACAACAAACTTTTTAATTTTAAAGTTAACTAAACAAAGGTTTGGAAACATCGTTAAAAATATATATATATTCCACTGCCACTCTAATTCATAATGAAATCACAAACACTAAATTATCTTGTTTATGTTTATAAATAACACGTGATTTATAAACCTGAAACTAATACCCGCTCCTTCTGTGTAAATATCAAGTGATTTATAAACCTGAAACTAATACCAGCTCCTTCTGTGTAAATATCAAGTGATTTATAAACCTGAAACTAATACCTGCTCCTTCTGTGTAAATATCAAGTGATTTATAAACCTGAAACTAATACCCGTTCCTTCTGTGTAAATATCAAGTGATTTATAAACCTGAAACTAATACCAGCTCCTTCTGTGTAAATATCAAGTGATTTATAAACCTGAAACTAATACCAGCTCCTTCTGTGTAAATATCAAGTGATCTATAAATCTGAAACTAATGCCTGCTCTTTCCTTGATAGTGAAATCATTATATAGCATACAAACACAGCAAAGACAGATGACTAAAGTACTTAATCTAAAAACTGATGTTTGTTTTTATTAATAAATAATGGACACTTTATACCAGAAGCTTTTCCCTTTCGATCATTATTATTTTTTCTATTGTAAATGAGATTACAAGATTCTGGTTCATTAACAGAAATTTAGGCTACTAGATGCAAGGTTCAACCCCCCCCCCTCACGATTCACAGAGACTCCAATGTTTCAATCAAACCTCTGTATTAATCCCAATTACTTCTGTACGTACCCCAAAACAAATCCCCGTTATGGCACCTAACCATAGCACTTGAGCACGTGTCCTGCAAGCTCGTTAGTGAGGGTATGAACACAGGTTTAAACATGACACTCCCAGAATCCTAAGGGGGCCAGGAACACAAAACCCAATGCCAGCTTCAGGTTCAGCAACCCATAAATCTACTCCAAAACCCCTATCATGCCTGGGTGGCCTGCCAGATTTGTTTTAGCCCCCCTTGATACTATGCTATATAAATAAAGACATCCCCCTCACACCACCCCAAGTTTGGTCCAGCTAGCTCAATAACTGTGTAAGGAGTTCATGGACAAACAATCAAACTCACAAACACAGAGTATGAATTACCGAGAGCGTGACAATATAAATATAATTTATAAAATGATAATTTTTTTTCTTGAATTCAGTGCAATCCAGTTTTACAATAAATTAAAAAACACTCAGAGAATCGCTTATTAAGGTTCTTTTTTTTTCCAATTATGCTCTTCCAAAGATCTTAGAACAAGTGCTTAAAAGAAAACTTAAGACTGGAAACTGGATCCCAAACTAACCATTTTTTTTAGGTCCCCTCCAAATAACAGCATCATTTCTGTTCGTCAACAAAAATCCTATCGACATAACGGCTAACGTCTGTTGTTGATCCACAAAAACTGGAACCCATCTGTAGAAAAAAGTAAATTAAAAGCAATTACTTGGGCCTCAAAAAAATTAATAATTATGAAATCTGATTCATACGATTGCACAATTTATGTCAGTTTGAACTTAATAATGTTGAAAGTCATTTCAATAGCATGTAATAAGGTAAAACAATAGTTGTTTTCGACAGCATGTAATATGGTAAAACAATAGTAGTTTTCAATAGCATGTAATATGGTAAAACAATAGTAGTTTTTGACAGCATGTAATATGGTAAAACAATAGTAGTTTTCAATAGCATGTAATATGGTAAAACAATAGTAGTTTTTGACAGCATGTAATATGGTAAAACAATAGTAGTTTTAACAGCATGTAATATGGTAAAACAATAGTAGTTTTTGACAGCATGTAATATGGTAAAACAATAGTAGTTTTCAATAGCATGTAATAAGGTAAAACAATAGTAGTTTTTGACAGCATGTAATATGGTAAAACAATAGTAGTTTTCGACAGCATGTAATAAGGTAAAACAATAGTAGTTTTCAATAGCATGTAATATTGTAAAACAATAGTAGTTTTTAACAGCATGTAATAAGGTAAAACAATAGTAGTTTTTAACAGCATGTAATATGGTAAAACAATAGTAGTTTTTCGACAGCATGTAATAAGGTAAAACGATAGTAGTTTTCAATAGCATGTAATAAGGTAAAACAATAGTAGTTTTTAACAGAATGTAATATGGTAAAACAATAGTAGTTTACAATAGCATGTAATATGGTAAAACAATAGTAGTTTTCAATAGCATGTAATATGGTAAAACAATAGTAGTTTTCAAT
>NW_013679792.1:0-1681 GCF_000517525.1 Limulus polyphemus
GCGAGCATGTTTGGTGTGACAGGGATTCGAACCCGCGACCCTCAGATTGCCTTAACCACCTGGCCATGCCGGGCCAGACTCGAGTAATAGTTCCAGTAAAAACTGTTTCTACATTTTTTTTTGACAGTGAGTCCAATAACAAATATTAATTTGTAATAGGAAACAAAATACGTGGTAAATGAAATCTCATTTATAATATGTGCATGTGTTTGGAATATATGCAGGGATGTTAACTACTAGCCTAATTATTATTATAGCTAAAGTTTAACTGAGATATTTTGAGGCTAATCGTAACCAAACGGTTAGCTTGCCCGGGCTGTAAAATCGACGATTCATGATTCGCGATCTATTGTCGCAAAAAGTATCCATTTTTTGAGACCATGTGTGCGCTATAAATTTGTTTGTTTTGAACTTCGTGCAAAGCTACACGAGGGCTATCTGCGCTAGCCGTCCATAATTTAGCAGTATAAGACTAGAGGGAAGGAAGCTAGTCATCACCATCCACCGCCAACTCTTGGGATACTTTTTTATCAACGAACAGTGGGATTGATCGTCACATTATAACGTCCCTACGGCTGGAAGGGCGAGCATATTTGGTGGGACGGGGATTCGAACCTGCGACCCTCAGATTGCGAGTCGAGCTCCCCAACCACCTGGCTATGCCGGGCCTTTGTGCGCTATAAAAGCGGAGGTCAAATCCCACTGTTCAATCAGACAAGAGAAGCCCAAGAGTTGGTGTTGAGTGGTGTTGTGTAGCTGCCTTATCTCCAGTCCTTCAGTTCAAAATTAGGGACGGCTATATCAACACCACCTATGTTGGCTATATGCAGATCACACTTGTGTAGCTTTGCGCAAAATACTGAAACAAAAAGGGGATTTTTTAAGCTAATCACTTTAACTGATTTTAGAAACGTTTGCGTTGTTAAAGACGTCCTAAAATTATCAATATATTTTGCTTTTCTTGCAGAGAAAAATATACGTAAGATAAAGTACACCCGTTTTTCGCCATTAGCAGATATATTTTCATACAAACATCTTGAATGATGATTTTTCTAAAAATATATGTATGGCATTTTTTAAAAAAGTACATGGCTCACCAACCTTAAATTGTGGCTAATAGTACATTGGTTATTTGAAGTAAAACACACATTTTTTTTTTAATTACAGAGCTGTAGTTAAGGAACTCGTTGAAACTGAAGAAGATTTTGCTCGAGATATGCAGTACGTGGTCAACAATTATCTGAAAGAAATGGATAACCCCAAGATGCCATTAGAACTTCGGGACTACAAAGATACGGTGTTTTCTAACTTCAAAGATGTTTGCGAATTCCATAACAAGTTAGTAATATGTTCGAGTATTTCGTGGTTTCAAATAATTTGTTTTTTAGCCCTCTTAGAATGAAGTTTAAAGTAAAAACTGTCTTAGCTGAAGATGACTCATACTCTGCCAACATTTATATTTGTGTCCCCTAGTATAGATAACCCGTTCCACAGGTTAACCACTCTGTTAGAAAATAAAATGTCTTAGCTGAAGATGACTCCTACTCTGCCAACATTTATATTTATGTCCCATAGTATAGATAACCCGTTCCACAGGTTAACCACTCTGTTAGAAAATAAAATGTTTTAGCTGAAGATGACTCCTACTCTGCCAACATTTATATTTATGTCCCCTAGTTCT
>NW_013679792.1:2389-7133 GCF_000517525.1 Limulus polyphemus
TCTTTCATAACACTGTTAAGGTTATTTCCATCCAAATTATTCTTATAATTCAAATAATGATAAGCCACATGCGTCATCTTGCATATATTATAATTAAAACCATCATATGCTGCCTTAGAAGGTGACAGACATATACAAAATACAAGATGTATTTTGAAGGAATAATTTTTTTGTTCGAACTTCTGACATTGTTATAAATTTTTTTTATGAATAACAGTCATGGCAGTTGATAATAAAAAAATAACTCAGATTGTTCTAAGGGAAACGCCCCCAGTAGCACAGCGATAAGTCTGCGGCTTTAAAACGCTAGAAGGCGGGTTTCCATACCCATGGTAGGTACAGCACAGATAGCCCGTTGTATAGTTTTGTACTTAGGAAAATGTGTAATGTTATTATAATACGTAGTGCTCTGTAAGAAACGAGAAGCATAATTGATGTAAAGACTGCTTTTCCTATAAACATTACAATATGGAATGGTCCAGTTGTGGTTTTCGTAAATTAAACAAATTATCATATATTAAAGAAAATATTTCCATTTTTAATTCATCTTGGATTTCCAAGTCACGTTTTAGGTTATTATGAAACGTATTGCGGTTTTATTCTTTATGAATATACTTTGTAAGTGTTATGGAGATCCTTGCAGAGCAATCTTTTCTGTAAACATTCAATCAAGAGTACTATAATATGTGGTTAAATATTTTGCATTTTTTACATAATCGAGTTTTCTTTTTGAATGTTTTTTTATTCTTTTTTTTTAGTGTACTTATCAAAGGCGTTCAGTACTACGCAAGTGAACCACAGAAACTTGGAATTACGTTTCTTCGATTGGTAAGAATGTTTCATTTTCTTAATTGGTGTTTATGGTGATAGCAAAGAGATAAACTTCACGTGTGAGTTAATCTAGAAACATTACAGAGAACGTTTCACGTTGGGGTGTTCTATAACTTTAGAAAGACAAATAAACATATATCTGCTACTCGATCTATAAAATGAACATAAATTCTAATACGTGCATTTACTTCCAATATAAATTAAATTCTGTAGAAAGTTTTATTCAAAATGTGCTGTCTTGAAGAGTCTTTAATTATATTAAAATATTTAAAATGTTGAATTAGGTTTTGGTTTTATATGCACAAAAATTTTTGAAAAAAATTATAGATATGTTTTATAGTTAGTTGTTGCAGGTTAATTGTAGACTGTGTAGGTATGTTTCATAGTTAGTTGTTGCAGGTTAATTGTAGACTGTGTAGATATGTTTTATAGTTAGTTGTTGCAGGTTAATTGTAGAGTGTGTAGATATTTTTTATAGTTAGTTGTTACAGGTTAATTGTAGACTGTGTAGATATGTCTTATAGTTAGTTGTTGCAGGTTAATTGTAGACTGTGTAGATAAGTTTTATAATTAGTTGTTGCAGGTTAATTGTAGACTATGTAGATATGTCTTATAGTTAGTTGTTGCGGGTTAATTGTAGACTGTGTAGATATGTTTTATAATTAGTTGTTGCAGGTTTATTATAGACTGTGTAGATATGTTTTATTGTTAGTTGTTGCAGGTTAGTTGTAGACTGTGTAGATATGTTTTATAGTTAGTTGTTGCAGGTTAATTGTATACTGTGTAGATATGTTTTATAGTTAGTTATTGCAGGTTAATTGTAGACTGTGTAGATATGTTTTATAGTTAGTTGTTGCAGGTTAATTGTAGACTGTGTAGATATGTTTTATAGTTAGTTGTTGCAGGTTAATTGTAGATTGTGTAGATATGTTTCATAGTTAGTTGTTGCAGGTTAATTATAGACTGTGTAGATATGTTTTATAGTTAGTTGTTGCAGGTTAATTATAGACTGTGTAGATATGTTTTATAGCGTGTGATGATTTTGTTTTCTACTATAAAACTTATCTTAACATAAGCTAAGTGAGCTGTGAGATCCTGCATCAAGCCACTTTCCAAGTGCCCGCGACTTTGTCTTATAGAGATTAGTATATCAAAGCTGTTAGCCTCCATACCCCCAGTGGCACAGTGTTATGTTTGCTAGAAACTGAGTTTCGATACCCGTGATGGGCAGAGTACAGATAGCCCTGTGTAGATTTGTGCTTAATAACAAACAACAACAACAAAGCTGTTATAAGATCGTGCTTGATGTCTGACTTTTTGTGTGATGTTTTCAGGAGAGGGACTTCGACAAGCATGTGAAGTATTGCCGGGATGAACCACAAGCTCAAGCAGCACTGTCGTCTGGCTCCCTGAAGAACTATTTTGATGTAACAGAATTTTATAAAATTTCGTAATGTAGTTGAAATTAAGCAAGAAAACTGAAATATTCATAATTCAAACATTTTCTGTTGACTTCGAGTTCACCGTATAAAAAAGTGTGGCATAGAAGAACAGCTATTCATTAATGTTATATAATATTAAACAATAATTCTCGGTTTTGTGATAATATAATGACACAATTTTAAAAAACACTGAAATAAATAAATTAGTAGAACACTTCCCTCATTTAATCAAGAAACTATTTTCTTGTTTTATCGATTCATTGCCGAGAAATAGTTTTTAATGTAAGAACAGACTAAATGAACTGACAATTAAGTAAATATTTTTTCAAGATTCAAATAAGAAATGACTAACATTTGATTTTAAAAACTATTGCTATCATATCTGGAATAATGTATCAACGTGATGTTTAAAATAATTTTCCCTAGTACAAGTTAATATTTTTTTCGAGATATATAATAGTAAGTAAATTAATTTATTTTAATTTTATCACAGTGACACTAAGAAAAGTTAGAATAGTTAATTGGATTCGAACTCGCAGTCCTACTAATACACCTGTTTTCCTTTCCTTTTACACAGGATTTCAGCAGGAAAATTGGTGACGATAAAACTTTGGCAGAACATTTGAAGCTTCCGATTCAAAGGATAAACGACTATGTATTATTGATAAAGGTAGATCTTTATACTTAGAGCTAATATACCACTCGAACAAATCTGTTAAGGTAATTATCAGGGTATATAATATACTTAGAGCTAATATATCTATGTGTTTACTAAAATCATTCTTTAATAACACTGCCTCCTCGGTGAGTCAGTGTTAAGTTTACGAACTTACAATGTTAAAATCCGGGGTTCTTTTCCCTGCGGTGGACAAAATGCAGTTAGCCCATTGTTTAGTTTTATCCTAAAAGCACAAACAAAAACAATAATGCTGATTTTGTAACGAATACTTTTCCAGATCTTATCCAAAACTTTACTCTTACCTTTTACTTTGATTTAAGATATGTTGTTTTAATGGTAAAATAATGTTGTGACATTTTCAGAATTAACTATTGACTTTTAGCCGAATTTAAGTTTGTTAAAATTATACTAGTTAATATTTTTGTTTACCCTGAATTTAAAATGCAATTATTGGAATATAAGATATTTTTCTTTTAACATCATAATTATTTTTAAACGGATATTAAGAATTTTCGGATATAAATCGCTTTACTAAAAATAAATGTGAAATCCAATGTATCATTTGTCACCTTGTTTTAAAGCGTTTTTATTTCCCACTAGGAACTAATTAAATATACTAACCGCTTGAGAGAAGACACCACTGATCTACAGAGGGCTCTGGACTTTATGATGTGTGTTCCACAACGTGCAACCGATCTCACATATATCAATGCACTGGAAGGTTACTGTGGCAACGTTCACAAATTGGGTCGTTTGATAAAACATGTAAGCAGTGCAATAAAAATAAAGTAATATTTATTGAATGAACAGGGTATGCAAAATGTTCTTCGTAAAACTTATATTGGGCTTATGATGAAATAACTAACGCTTCTTAGTTTATAAATATAACTCGTACATAAAATCCTTTTCACAGTTCTGAACACAAAACTCGTGCTTTCCAGTTAATATGCGTATTTCCAAGTTTCTTAACTAACCCTTTTCACAGTTCTCAACACAAAACTCGTGCTTTCCAGTTAATATGCGTATTTCCAAGTTACTTAACTAACCCTTTTCACAGTTCTCAACACAAAACTCGTGCTTTCCAGTTAATATGCGTATTTTCAAGTTACTTAACTTTTTAAAGCTTTATATTTTGGTTTTGAATGTTCCCTTAATATCAAAGTATTTTGTTTATTTGTATTAAAGTTTCGGAAAATATTTTTGTAGCATTTGTTCTAGTCATTCCTTTAGTAACATCTATGCGTTTTAATTCCCTCATCAGTGAAATACCATTATTCTGAATTATTTAGTTTAACATATTTTACACTTGTGATCGTGAAAATCTCTAAAACAAAACCACCGTTCTTTATAGTAAATACAAACAAAAAGAAGTAACAAAATATGTTCAATCAAAACTTCCTTCTTAGGCTAAGCAGGAAGATATGAAAATCGGTGAAATATTACACTTGGATACCAATAAGTGAGCTTTACAGCGATGTGACGTATTTTCCTCTACCTGGTGGTAGATAAAAATATAAATCTTGGTGAACTACAGAGCTTAGAGGTCAGAAATCATAAATGATATCCAGGAAAATCGGTGAAATATTACACTTGGATACCAATAAGTGAGCTTTACAGCGATGTGGGATATTTTCCTCTACCTGGTGGTAGATAAAAATATAATCTTGGTGAACTACAGAGCTTAGAGGTCAGAAATCATAAATGATATCCAGGAAAATCGGTGAAATATTACACTTGGATACCAATAAGTGAGCTTTACAGCGATGTGGGATATTTTCCTCTACCTGGTGGT
>NW_013679793.1:0-1047 GCF_000517525.1 Limulus polyphemus
TTTGTATTTGTAATTCCAAAAAGACGCTCTTATCTCATCCAGAAGTTATTTCCCGCTCTTATCTCATCCAGAAGTTATTTCCCGCTCTTATCTCATCCAGAAGTTATTTCCCGCTCTTATCTCATCTAATTTCGTGATTTATAATTCCGTTTTAGGCTACTCTATCGCGTGGAATTTAAATGGAATGATAATCTATAATAATTAACAACTGATAACAGCAGGCGTTCTGTATGTCCCAGTTATTAACACTGTATCGTAACACAATAACTCTAATAGCTAATACAAGACGTTCTGTATGTCTCAATTATTAAAACTGTATCGTATCACAATAACTCTAATAGCTAATACAAGGCGTTCTGTATGTCTCAATTATTAAAACTGTATCGTAACACAATAACTCTAATAGCTAATACAAGACGTTCTGTATGTCTCAATTATTAAAACTGTATCGTATCACAATAACTCTAATAGCTAATACAAGACGTTCTGTATGTCCCAGTTATTAACACTGTATCGTAACACAATAACTCTAGTAGCTAATACAAGTCGTTCTGTATGTCCCAATTATTAACACTGTATCGTAACACAATTCTCACCCTATTGTATTATGAAATGAGCTTCACAAACTCTTCACAACTATGGCATCCTTACATAGCCACCCTTCTCACCCTATTGTATCATGAATGAGCTTCACAAACACTTCCCAACTATGGCATCCTTACATAGCCACCCTTCTCACCCTATTGTATCATGAATGAGCTTCACAAACTCTTCACAACTATGGCATCCTTACATAGCCACCCTTCTCACCCTATTGTATCATGAATGAGCTTCACAAACTCTTCACAACTATGGCATCCTTACATAGCCACCTTTCTCACCCTACTGTACCATGAATGAGCTTCACAAACTCTTCACAACTATATGTTTAATCGGGTATATGTAACGAATGTACATTACAGAACGACTGTACAAATTATGAGATTTACAATAAAACTACTCTTGTTATTAGCAAAACAGTTCTAGTTGTCATACAATACAACCGAT
>NW_013679793.1:1797-7175 GCF_000517525.1 Limulus polyphemus
GTTTGTAAAGGGAAATCATTTCTGATGGTGTTAGATTATTAATTATTTGTAAAGGGAAATCATTTCTGATGGTGTTAGATTATTAATTATTTGTAAAGGGAAATCATTTCTGATGGTGTTATATTATCAATTGTTTGTAAAGGGGAAACATTCTTCATTAGGCGTGTTAGTCCTTTTTAATTGCCATCTATTCCTAGACATTATTCAAAATTGTCTCTAAATATGGCTTAGCTTAACGTCAAAATATTTATACCATAATAAATGAACACTTATTTCCGTATTGTTACATCGTATTGGTATAATACAATATCTTGGATGAAGATAAATTTTGGATCAGAATAGTGTCAGAAAGCTTCAGGTATCAGAAACAATTCGAAAAGACACCGACAACTAGAAGTATTATAATCAGTAAATATAATCTGTATTAAGTTTCGCTACTTGTACGCTCTGTTTAATTAAATCGACGGGCACTAATTATTTTGTTTCTTGTCAGTGAGATGAGAAGGAAAAAAAAACAAACTTGCTTGCTGAACTAGGCACTAGTTTATCCACACCACGTCTACATTTAGACAACTGTAGTAGCATACCTTGACGCTTCAATATCATATGTCCAGCATAACATATACGTAGTAAGTGGATACCAGCTGTGGAAATGAAAGAAATAAGAGAAGGTTTCCTGCTATCAGTCCGAATGTCAACAGTATATAGTCACAAGTAAATACATACCATAAGTCGGAGAATCAAGCTTCAGTATTCTGCGAAACGAAAAATATACACACCCTATTTTAGTTTACCGTATATATATATAACTATAATGTGATTTAACCAGCTGCATTAATTCGAGTGTGACGCCTGTCTACTTGTTGTTATTTGATAAAATAAAACAACGTTAGAAATATCCAACATTTTAGTTCCTGCCTTTCAGGTTAATATAACAAATAAAACAACACAATTTATTACGACGCGAAGCTGTATTCTATCAAAAGCACTCTTCTTTTTTTAAAAAAAAAGTTTCATACACAGGGAAAAAAATGTGTTTCTCTACACACTTAAAGCTCATATTGGTGGTTTCCTTATGGATCGTAACACTGTTTTGGGATTACGACTGAAAATATCGTTAAAAGGGGGGGTTCCCCATTTGATGAATCCACAAGCGAAAGGGTACATTGAATTTGTTAGTTATGTTCATTATCGTGTTAATTTTGAGTTATTATATTTGTAAATAGCTAACTTTAGTCTGTGCAGAATATTATTGAAATCCAGTTATGTAATGATGAACATTTGTAAAGATAATTTTAGGCATCACAGTTATGAAACTGTACTTTTTCATGAGACGAATACACCATTAGGCTTAGCTTTATGTTTGATTGTTAGTAATATAACGTAAATTATTTCAATATTGCATCCTATTGGCTCAGCGATAAGTTTGCGGACTTATAACGTTAAAAACCTGGTTTTTGATACACATGGTAAGACGCAGCACAGATAGCCCATTGTGCAACTTTGCGCTTCACTTCAAACAAACAAAGAATTTTCTAATTTTATGAATAGTTGGAATTACATGAATTAAAATTAATCTTTAAATTTATAACGAGCCTTATTGCAACTCCAATTCAAAATTTGTTTAATTTGATTTTTAATTTATAAAGTTTAAATATATAAAATTTTAATTTCATTATTTAAATCCTAGAAAAAGAAAACTTTCAAACGAGTAGATATATTCGAACAGAAAGAAAAATATGCTATAATTACTATAGGATAAGGAAAATGAAGAACGAAGTATTTTCTATAAGACAAAAGTCAGGCTAATTAGGTTATAGCCTCCCAGTGGCACAGCGGTATGTCTGTGGACTTACAACGCTAGAAACCGGGTTTCGATACCCGTAGTGGGCAGAGCACAGATAGCCCTTGTGTAGCTTTGTGCATAATTAAAAACAAAATAAAACAATTAGGTTATAAAACAGTAAGCAGTTGGTTTTAGCGCAAAGTTACAGAGTAGACTATCTTCTCTTTGTCCACCAGGAGGAATCAAACACTGGACTTTATCATTGTGAGTCAGTAAACTTACCGCTGACCTACTGGGAAACAACACGATATGAGCGAAATAATATCACAAGTAAGTGTAATAATGGATTTTATGGTTACAAAGTTTTTCGTATCTCCGTTTATGAAAAATTCATTAAGCACTAAAATAAAACTGGAAAAAGTCTTTTCTAACGTTTTAGTGTTGCATTGATAATGTGATAATCCCAGTTTTCTTAATAAGTAAAGTCTTAATCATGGTTTAAAAAGTCATTTTTTTACGTTGCGATAAATGTGATTATAAGTATATGTAATTATTCTGAAGCTTTCACTAAAGCATTCTTTGGTGCGCATATAAGTCAAAGCTTCTGAACCAGGGTGTCTTCGTCACTGTCTGCTCATTTCCCTAACTATTTATTTATTCATGCATTTTACACACCTCCCAGCTTCTCTTGACTAACAATTCTTATTAGAAGAGTGTGTGATGTTTCAGCTTTTGAATCGAGTTTCACCATTGGTTCTTATTGTTGTTACGAAGTTAGGTGTAAGGAGCATTGGTTGGAATTGAGAGAAGTGAGAAAGCAGCTGACTATTGGCCAGTGTTTAATAGATTAAGAAATTGCAGTACTATAAGTCATTATAAAATGATTGAAGGGGGAAACTGCCTTTCTTTTTCAGCCAATATGAATATTACAAGATCCTCCTGAGATTATGAAACGTCATAATCCAAACATGTGTGTATGGTTAGAAAAAAAAATGGGTCTGTTTGACATGAATTTGAAAAAGGAATAAAAATGACATAAGTTTAACAAAAGGAAAAAGACTGGGAGATGTGAGAGAGAACGAATAAACCGACAGAGGCAAATAGAGGCTGCCAGTAAGAAACAAAACCTAATTCTAAATCTATATGTTATTGACCATGTTCATAAACAGCTGTTTGTTATGTTTACATTAGTATGAGTCAGTTCCTGATAGTAATAAATACAACCTAAATAAGAAAGGAAAGCAAAGTGCAAATACAGCATGATCTGTTATTGACCATGTTAATAAACAGCTGTTTGTTATATTTACATTAGTATGAGTCAGTTCCTGATAGTAATAAATACAACCTAAATAAGAAAGGAAAGCGAAGTACAAATACAGCATGATCATAAGAAAATGTTTCAGATGTGAACGATTTATAAGAGTTGTTTTAGCTGACACACTAGGGGATTCACCCATGGTTATTATAGAGCTCGACTCGCAATCTGCGGGTCTCGAGATCGGAACCATTTGTTGAACGTGCTCTCCCTTTCAACCATGAGGATACTATAATGTGACGGTCAATCCCAATATTTTTTTATACGGAGTTGCCCAAGGTTACGTGGGGGATGCTATAAACCAGTTATCTAAAAGCTAAAATCTTATTTCAAGCGTTTCAGTGAGCAATTTTAGGAATTGAAGCTAGATAGAATGGTTGGAAGTATATGAGTGTAAGTGAATCGTAAGGGACAGTGGATAAGCGTTTCAGTAAGTGACTAAGAGAGTCACTTGACTGTAAAACTATTCCACGAATGGAAGAGTGAAATATTTTAATGTCTGTAATTTATATGCAATTTACGGTATAATATCCAGTGTAAATTAAATCTTTCCTCTATTAACACACACACGCGTTTAGAGTGATAATGACAAGTAAATTAGTATATATGATGGTTAACCTTTAATTCAGCTTGTGGAGCACTTCTCGTACGAAACGCTTTTTGAAATAAAATATATCAATAAATGATATATGTTACGACATATTCTTTTATTCTCTTTATAGAAATGGCTGATTTTATGGTCACCGACTCCTCTTTTGTTCTGGCAGTAATAGACTTGTTAAAGAAATAAACTCCAGTATATAAATTGTCTAGACGTAAATACCATACATACTATAGGCCATAATCCGATGATTTTGTTGGCCAGGGCTGCAATATAATATCCACTTTGACAATATAACCTTTTACGAGCGATTAAACTCAGCTGGGATGTACTCCTCTCTATAAAGACATAGTGGTCGTTAGATGGCTTCCTAAGCATAACCAGTCAAATAATATAGCTTCTTCCGTTGTGAGGAAGGAGCTACTATTTTTTTTATTGTCATCACTTGGTTCAGGAAAAATATGAAGTATTGAGCATCTGCATAAAACATCCGAACTTAACTTTTCACATTACACTCTTATTGGCGTAAAATAAATCATTAAAATGAGACACAGTCGAAAAAAAAAATGGGTTTTTATTGTTTTTGTAAATTTCGTTTGCTGGAAAACTTTAAACAGTACAAGACAAAACATGGCTTCTGTTAACATAGCGTCTGAAAAAAAAGATGGTTTTCAATTTATCTTAACGTCCTGTTTATCGTTATCGACAATATTTACATACTAGCTGGAGCACCCGTCCTCTGGACGGAAGTTATGTAATTTATCTTAACGTCCTGTTTATCGTTATCGACAATATTTACATACTAGCTGGAGCACCCGTCCTCTGGACGGAAGTTATGTAATTTCATGATTAATGAAAGGTTGTCTTAGGACATGAAAAGCTGCTTCCTTTATATGTAATTGTCAAAAACGACCATAAAAACTGCAAAACATAAAATGTGAAACCGCAAATTTGCGTGTATCTTTGCATGGACCCAACAAACCTTCATGTCAAATTTGGTGAAGATCCATCAACAGGGGGCGAAATATGGTAGTAAAAAACGCCCATAAAAACCGCAAAATACAAAACTGAAAATTTATATGTACCCCTGCATGGACCTAATAAACCTCCATACCAATTTGGGTGAGGATCCATCCACACCCTGCGAAGTAGTTATATGGACATACAACAGACAGTACTATTATATTTAAAATGCGGATTCTTGGCCAACCAATAAGCAATGGATTCAATCAATTTGGCTGTACTGACCACCAAAAAATCAGTATCAAAACGTCTTACACCAAATCTTATTCATAAATGTAATATATTAACCTCATCAATTATTAATTACAAAACGTTAAAACAAGAAGCAGTAATCTTACTATATTAGTACGTGATAGTTTGAGTTGGTAAGAAAAAGTGCTTTGATAGCAGTTGCTAATGAGGGACACATGCGGTAACTCTAAGGTAAAGTTAAATGTAATCCAACTTTAACTTTACCTTAGAGTTACCGCATGTGTCCCTCATTAGCAACTGCTATCAAAGCACTTTTTCTTACCAACTCAAACTATCACGTACTAATATAGTAAGATTACTGCTTCTTGTTTTAACGTTTTGTAATTAATAATTGATGAGGTTAATATATTACATTTATGAATAAGATTTGGTGTAAGACGTTTTGATACTGATTTTTTGGT